>NC_088242.1:100132632-100339428 GCF_036934945.1 Oncorhynchus masou masou
CTCTGCTGGTGTGCTCTTCCCTGGGAAATCCTGACCGGCATGAGTTCAATGTAACAGCGCCCTCTGCTGGTGGCTTTCAGAAGAGCAGTTCAGTTCAGCTTCCTGCGGTCCAATGACTTGCTGCTTGTTGTTGTACAGCAAGAACACTGTCCCAGTCCGTAGTACCCCAGCTAGCGCTAACACAACAAAACATTTTGTCCATTCAACTGTATTTAGTATTTGCTCTATTGTAGCCTGAGTGCCTGTCTGTTTCTGTTCCCTTGCCAACTCCTTATGGACAGCTTGGCATGGCAATGAACGACTGTCTGTCAATGACAAGAGAGCAGAAACAGACCGGCATGCAGGCTCGTTCTATTGCATCTTTAGTCACGTTGAAGCTTTAACATATTCGTCCTTAGGTAGCTAGGTCAAAGAACTACTGAAACGTTGAAGCTACATCCTAGTCTTCCTTAGGTAGCTAGGTCAAAGAACTACTGAAACGATGAAGCTACATCCTAGTCTTCCTTAGGTAGCTAGGTCAAAGAACGACTGAAGCGTTGAAGCTACATCCTCGTCTTCCTTAGGTAGCTAGGTCAAAGAACGACTGAAGCGTTGAAGCTACATCCTATTCGTCCTTAGGTAGCTAGGTCAAAGAACTACTGAAACATTGAAGCTACAAACTAGTCTTCCTTAGGTAGCTAGGTCAAAGAACGACTGAAGTGTTGAAGCTACATCCTATTCGTCCTTAGGTAGCTAGGTCAAAGAACTACTGAAACGTTGAAGCTACATCCTAGTCTTCCTTAGGTAGCTAGGTCAAAGAACGACTGAAGCGTTGAAGCTACATCCTATTCGTCCTTAGGTAGCTAGGTCAAATAACTACTGAAACGTTGAAGCTACATCCTAGTCTTCCTTAGGTAGCTAGGTCAAAGAACGACTGAAGCGTTGAAGCTACATCCTATTCGTCCTTAGGTAGCTAGGTCAAAGAACTACTGAAACGTTGAAGCTACATCCTATTCGTCCTTAGGTAGCTAGGTCAAAGAACTACTGAGACGTTGAAGCTACATCCTCGTCTTCCTTAGGTAGCTAGGTCAAAGAACGACTGAAGCGTTGAAGCTACATCCTATTCGTCCTTAGGTAGCTAGGTCAAAGAACTACTGAAGCGTTGAAGCTACATCCTATTCGTCCTTAGGTAGCTAGGTCAAAGAACTACTGAAACGTTGAAGCTACATCCTAGTCTTCCTTAGGTAGCTAGGTCAAAGAACGACTGAAGCGTTGAAGCTACATCCTATTCGTCCTTAGGTAGCTAGGTCAAAGAACTACTGAAACGTTGAAGCTACATCCTATTCGTCCTTAGGTAGCTAGGTCAAAGAACTACTGAAACGTTGAAGCTACATCCTATTCGTCCTTAGGTAGCTAGGTCATGGAACTACTGTGATCTGCGTCTTTATCCGTTGTGTATCTTAACCCGAAATCCATAGGCAGGTGGTAAAATTAGGCTTAGCTCATTCTTCCCTTACTCCAGGCCCCTTGAAAGAATCCTCATCCGTCAAAACCCTGTGTTCGTCCAACATGGAACCCTATTCCCTATATAGGGCACTACTTTTGACCCTACGACACTAAAATAGGGTGCAATTTGGGACGTAAAGCCCTCGCTCTCCTCTGCTTCAGCATAGAGAGTAGCTAGCAAGAGGTTTGCTCTGCCAAGTTCCACTCTCCAGTTTGTTGGGCCTGACAGCCCCAGTAACCACGGTTACTAAACATGAATACCAATATGAAAAACTTCTGGAATGAAGACTGGAGAACGAAGCGATATATATTTCCTGAACACACACGTCCCTAATCCACAAAAAGGATGGAACAGAAAACACATAACAATACATTCCTCAAAACATTTCACATTTATTTGGTATATTAATATTTTGTCTTTATTTATTTTGTCTTTATTTCATTCCCACAAACACCCGGGAACATCCTAATATTGCACCCTATTTCCCCATATAGTGCACTACTTTTAACCAGAGTGCAATGGGCCTTTTTTTTGTGTGTGTTGTGGGAAAAGGTCGTGAGTCAAGGACACCCCTCCCTGCCTCCCTCCGTTCGTTCTACCATGTTAACCCTCTACTGAGAGATGGGCTGGGAACCTTGTGGAACCATCACAGAGAGGATGACAGATTTTCTGGCACTAACAGATTATTTTTATTCCCTCTCTCAGGGAGGGATGCAGTCACACCTTAACCCTGAGGAGAGAGACCCCGCCCACACACTGCTGACTGAGAGAGAAGATGTACCATGTTCTCGTCAACAAATGAGGACAGCATCTGGAGTCATTGAAGAATGAGGTTTTGAATATTTTAAAAAATATATATATATTTCTATGTTTACAAACATAGTTACATTCCATCTTGGGTTTATATGGATGATATCACAGGAGGCAAACTGTCAATAAAAACCATGACTGCTACAGCACCGCCAAAAACACAATCCACATACAGAAAAACAGACGTTGAAACGGGCACAAAAGGAAGGAGATTGTCAAATCGAATCGAAGCACCACCAACTCGGCTTAGTAATACAGTATGTTTCAACACTGTAGATTTGAGTCCGTGGGTTCAGAGACACACCTAAACTACCCTGGACGAATCACACCGGTCAACTCTCCAACAAACTGTCACCGGTCACATTCACAGAGACACACAAAGCCAGAGAACTGCCTCACTAATAATCCTAGAACTAGAGAAACCTGGACTCTGGTGGGTGGGTTGGTAGGTCGGTCGGTCCAACAGGTCCATCTGTAGAGACACACAAAGCCAGAGAACTGCCTCACTAATAATCCTAGAACTAGAGAAACCTGGACTCTGGTGGGTGGGTGGGTCAGTCGGTCGGTCCAACAGGTCTGTCTGTAGAGACACACAAAGCCAGAGAACTGCCTCACTAATACTCCTAGAACTAGAGAAACCTGGTGGTCGGTCGGGCAGTGGCACATATCTGGTGACGACTCCAGAGGTGAGCTGTCTGTCTGGTCAGCTATTTGCAGTTAAGGTCAGGAGGAGTCTGGATGGACAGGAGGGTTAAGGTCAGGAGGAGTCTGGATGGTCAGGAGGGTTAGGAGGTGTCTGGATGGCCAGGAGGGTTAGGAGGTGTCTGGATGGACAGGAGGGTTAGGAGGTGTCTGGATGGTCAGGAAGGTTAAGGTCAGGAGGAGTCTGGATGGTCAGGAGGGTTAAGGTCGGGAGGTGTCTGGAAGGCCAGGAGGGTTAGGAGGTGTCTGGATGGACAGGAGGGTTAGGAGGTGTCTGGATGGTCAGGAAGGTTAAGGTCAGGAGGAGTCTGGATGGTCAGGAGGGTTAAGGTCGGGAGGTGTCTGGAAGGCCAGGAGGGTTAGGAGGTGTCTGGATGGACAGGAGGGTTAGGAGGTGTCTGGATGGTCAGGAAGGTTAAGGTCAGGAGGAGTCTGGATGGTCAGGAGGGTTAAGGTCGGGAGGAGTCTGGATGGACAGGAGGGTTAGGAGGTGTCTGGAAGGCCAGGAGGGTTAGGAGGTGTCTGGATGGTCAGGAGGGTTAGGAGGTGTCTGGATGGTCAGGAGGGTTAAGGTTAGGAGGTGTCTGGATGGACAGGAGGGTTAGGAGGTGTCTGGATGGTCAGGAAGGTTAAGGTCAGGAGGAGTCTGGATGGTCAGGAGGGTTAAGGTCGGGAGGAGTCTGGATGGACAGGAGGGTTAGGAGGTGTCTGGATGGACAGGAGGGTTAGGAGGTGTCTGGATGGTCAGGAAGGTTAAGGTCAGGAGGAGTCTGGATGGTCAGGAGGGTTAAGGTCGGGAGGAGTCTGGATGGACAGGAGGGTTAGGAGGTGTCTGGATGGTCAGGAAGGTTAAGGTCAGGAGGAGTCTGGCTGGTCAGGAGGGTTAAGGTCGGGAGGAGTCTGGATGGTCAGGAGGGTTAGGAGGTGTCTGGATGGTCAGGAGGGTTAGGAGGTGTCTGGATGGTCAGGAAGGTTAAGGTCAGGAGGAGTCTGGATGGTCAGGAGGGTTAAGGTCGGGAGGAGTCTGGTTGGTCAGGAGGGTTAAGGTCGGGAGGAGTCTGGATGGACAGGAGGGTTAGGAGGTGTCTGGATGGTCAGGAGGGTTAAGTTCAGGAGGAGTCTGGATGGACAGGAGGGTTAGGTGGTGTCTGGTTGGTCAGGAGGGTTAGGAGGTGTCTGGTTGGTCAGGAGGGTTAGGAGGTGTCTGGATGGACAGGAGGGTTAGGAGGTGTCTGGTTGGTCAGGAGGGTTAGGAGGTGTCTGGATGGACAGGAGGGTTAAGGTCAGGAGGAGTCTGGATGGACAGGAGGGTTAGGAGGTGTATGGATGGTCAGGAGGGTTAGGAGGTGTCTGGATGGTCAGGAGGGTTAGGAGGTGTCTGGTTGGTCAGGAGGGTTAGGAGGTGTCAGGAGGGTTAGGAGGTGTCTGGATGGTCAGGAGGGTTAAGTTCAGGAGGAGTCTGGATGGTCAGGAGGGTTAAGGTCAGGAGGAGTCTGGATGGACAGGAGGGTTAGGAGGTGTCTGGATGGTCAGGAGGGTTAGGAGGTGTCTGGATGGTCAGGAGGGTTAGGAGGTGTCAGGAGGGTTAGGAGGTGTCTGGATGGTCAGGGGGGTTAAGGTCAGGAGGAGTCTGGATGGTCAGGAGGGTTAGGAGGTGTCTGGATGGTCAGGAGGGTTAAGGTCAGGAGGAGTCTGGATGGTCAGGAGGGTTAGGAGGTGTCTGGATGGTCAGGAGGGTTAGGAGGTGTCTGGATGGTCAGGAGGGTTAAGGTCAGGAGGAGTCTGGATGGTCAGGAGGGTTAGGAGGATTAAGGTTAGGAGGAGTCTAGATGGACAGGGGGGTTAGGAGGTGTCTGGATGGTCAGGAGGGTTTGGAGGAGTCTGGATGGTCAGGAGGGTTAAGGTTAGGAGGTGTCTGGATGGTCAGGAGGGTTAAGGTTTGGAGTTGTCTGTATGGTCAGGAGGGTTAGGAGGATTAAGGTTAGGAGGAGTCTAGATGGACAGGCGGGTTAGGAGGTGTCTGGATGGTCAGGAGGGTTAGGAGGTGTCTGGATGGTCAGGAAGGTTAGGAGGTGTCTGGATGGTCAGGAGGGTTAGGAGGTGTCTGGAAGGTCAGGAGGGTTAGGAGGTGTCTGGATGGTCAGGAGGGTTAGGAGGTGTCTGGTTGGTCAGGAGGGTTAGGAGGTGTCTGGTTGGTCAGGAGGGTTAGGAGGTGTCTGGATGGCCAGGAGGGTTAGGAGGTGTCTGGATGGCCAGGAGGGTTAGGAGGTGTCTGGATGGCCAGGAGGGTTAGGAGGTGTCTGGTTGGTCAGGAGGGTTAGGAGGTGTCTGGTTGGTCAGGAGGGTTAGGAGGTGTCTGGATGGTCAGGAGGGTTAAGGTTAGGAGGTGTCTGGTTGGTCAGGAGGGTTAGGAGGTGTCTGGATGGTCAGGAGGGTTAAGGTTAGGCGGAGTCTGGATGGACAGGAGGGTTAAGGTTAGGAGGTGTCTGGTTGGTCAGGAGGGTTAAGGTCAGGAGGAGTCTGGATGGTCAGGAGGGTTAGGAGGTGTCTGGATGGACAGGAGGGTTAAGGTCAGGAGGAGTCTGGATGGTCAGGAGGGTTAAGGTCAGGAGGAGCCTGGATGGACAGGAGGGTTAGGAGGTGTCTGGATGGACAGGAGGGTTAAGGTCAGGAGGAGTCTGGATGGACAGGAGGGTTAAGGTCAGGAGGAGTCTGGATGGTCAGGAGGGTCAGGAGGTGTCTGGATGGACAGGAGGGTTAAGGTCAGGAGGAGTCTCGATGGACAGGAGGGTTAAGGTCAGGAGGAGTCTGGATGGACAGGAGGGTTAGGAGGTGTCTGGATGGACAGGAGGGTTAAGGTTAGGAGGAGTCTGGATGGTCAGGAGGGTTAGGAGGTGTCTGGTTGGTCAGGAGGGTTAGGAGGTGTCTGGATGGTCAGGAGGGTTAGGAGGTGTCTGGATGGTCAGGAGGGTTAGGAGGTGTCTGGATGGTCAGGAGGGTTAGGAGGTGTCTGGTTGGTCAGGAGGGATAGGAGGTGTCTGGTTGGTCAGGAGGGTTAGGAGGTGTCTGGTTGGTCAGGAGGGTTAGGAGGTGTCTGGATGGTCAGGAGGGTTAGGAGGAGTCTGGATGGTCAGGAGGGTTAGGAGGTGTCTGGATGGTCAGGAGGGTTAGGAGGTGTCTGGATGGTCAGGAGGGTTAGGAGGAGTCTGGATGGTCAGGAGGGTTAGGAGGTGTCTGGTTGGTCAGGAGGGTTAGGAGGTGTCTGGTTGGTCAGGAGGGTTAGGAGATGTCTGGTTGGTCAGGAGGGATAGGAGGTGTCTGGATGGTCAGGAGGGATAGGAGGTGTCTGGTTGGTCAGGAGGGTTAGGAGGTGTCTGGATGGTCAGGAGGGTTAGGAGGTGTCTGGATGGTCAGGAGGGTTAGGAGGTGTCTGGTTGGTCAGGAGGGTTAGGAGGTGTCTGGTTGGTCAGGAGGGTTAGGAGGTGTCTGGTTGGTCAGGAGGGTTAGGAGGTGTCTGGTTGGTCAGGAGGGTTAGGAGGTGTCTGGTTGGTCAGGAGGGTTAGGAGGTGTCTGGTTGGTCAGGAGGGTTAGGAGGTGTCTGGATGGTCAGGAGGGTTAGGAGGTGTCTGGATGGTCAGGAGGGTTAGGAGGTGTCTGGTTGGTCAGGAGGGTTAGGAGGTGTCTGGATGGTCAGGAGGTGTCTGGATGGTCAGGAGGGTTAGGAGGTGTCTGGTTGGTCAGGAGGGTTAGGAGGTGTCTGGATGGTCAGGAGGGTTAGGAGGTGTCTGGATGGTCAGGAGGGTTAGGAGGTGTCTGGTTGGCCAGGAGGGTTAGGAGGTGTCTGGAACGTCAGGAGGGTTAGGAGGTGTCTGGATGGTCAGGAGGGTTAAGGTTGGGAGGTGTCTGGTTGGTCAGGAAGGTTAAGGTTGGGTGGTGTCTGGATTGCCCAGGTATTTAGAAACGGTCCTGACATTGTCCTGTCTCATGCCCTGGATGTGAGCGTCTAGTCTCTGGAGCAGCTCCTGGGAGCGCAGGTTCTCCTCCTCCAGGTACCGGGAAGCCACCGAGCCAGCAGGGGAAACCACACAGCGCTCCTGGAGAACAGGAGGTATTAGACACTATAAGGTTGCGCAATTAGTCTCCTAGTCGCTCAACGCTAGTCTCCCAGTCGCTCAACGCTAGTCTCCCAGTCGCTCAACGCTAGTCTCCCAGTCGCTCAACGCTAGTCTCCCAGTCGCTCAACGCTAGTCTCCCAGTCGCTCAACGCTAGTCTCCCAGTCGCTCAACGCTAGTCTCCCAGTCGCTCAACGCTAGTCTCCTAGTCGCTTAACATTAGTCTCCTAGTCGCTTAACGCTAGTCTCCTAGTCGCTTAACGCTAGTCTCCTAGTCGCTTAACGCTAGTCTCCTAGTCGCTTAACATTAGTCTCCTAGTCGCTTAACATTAGTCTCCTAGTCGCTTAACGCTAGTCTCCTAGTCGCTCGCTAGTCTCCTAGTCGCCGGGAAGTCTCCTAGTCGCCAACGCTAGTCTCCTAGTCGCTAACGCTAGTCTCCTGTCGCTTAACGCTAGTCTCCTAGTCGCTAACGCTAGTCTCCTAGTCTCTTAACGCTAGTCTCCTAGTCGCTTAACATTAGTCTCCTAGTCGCTTAACATTAGTCTCCTAGTCGCTTAACGCTAGTCTCCTAGTCGCTTAACATTAGTCTCCTAGTCGCTTAACATTAGTCTCCTAGTCGCTTAACGCTAGTCTCCTAGTCGCTTAACATTAGTCTCCTAGTCGCTTAACGCTAGTCTCCTAGTCGCTCTCCTAGTCGCTTAACAACTGCACTTGTCTTTTCTTACGGACTTTTTTGGCAGCAGCTTCACCGAGGAAAAGTCTGTAAGTGTCTCTGGATAAGAGCGTCTGCTAAATGACTAACATGTTTCTTAACAGAGCAGCTGTATATAGTAACCACATGAGTCTGGCAGAGTGTGTGTATCTAAATCCTCACTGACATGTAGCCTCACCATGTTCAGTATGTCTTGGCTGGCCTGCAGGTGTAGAGCCTCCTCTGAATTGGACAACCGGCCCTCAGCACCACCAGGTGCAGAGACAGGTAGAGGTGCAGGTCCAATAGGAACACAGACGAGGGCCGAGGCTGTCCCCCGGGCTAGTCTGCTTTCTCTACAGGACGAGGAGGAGGAGGAGGAGGAAGAGGCCGAGACGGGCCTGTGGTCCAGGGTCTGTACGTGGTGTTTGTGAGGGGAGGAGGAGAGTGCCTCTAGCTGTTGGAGGAGACGCTGGTTCTCCTCTTCGTAGTGCGAGGTGTTCTCCTGCATCCTGGCCTCCATGGCTAAGATCTCCTCTCTGTGTCTCTGTTGCAGTTCCTCTTCACTCCTACAGCAGGTGCAACACTGAGGTTCACTAAACATTAGCGGAGAACACAAAGCATAATTCACCAGGCTTTGTGTGACCTGAGTGGGACTGCAGTGTGTGTGTGTGTTTGTCTGTCTACTGTAGACCTACCCATCTTGTGTTTGTCGTGGACCGGCCCTGGACTGGTTGTGTAGCAGGGATCTGTCTAGCTTGTCCTGCCAGGTTTGTGTAGAGGCCTCCAGGCGAGCTCTCACCTCCGCCAACTCCTGTCTCATCTGCCTGTTCTCCTGCTCCAAGCTACTCAGAGACGATACATAGCTCTCTCTCAGAGAGGCCAGGCAAGGGTCCCCTTTCTGTAGGGGGGGTGAAGGAGAGAGTTTGAAAAAGAGGGCAAGAAAGATCATGAAAGATAATGAAAGATATTGAAAGATAATGAATGACAATGAATGACAATGAAAGATAATGAAAGACAATGAAAGATAATGAAAGACAAAGATAATGAAAGACAAAGATAATGAAAGACATTGAAAGATACACTAGGACTAAAGGGAAAATATACAGTAGATTTGGACCACGTTCCAAAGAAGTATAAATCAGTCCAGACCATAGTCGACCTCGACTCCACTCTCTCCAGCAGATCATTCAGATGTTGGTTCTCAATCTTCAGAGTTTCCAGCTGCACCTGAGTCACCTGGATGGAATAGAGTAACAGAGCCACTGGCATAAGTAGGGCTTGGCGATATGGCCAAAATATCACATCACAGTATTTTTTTCTTCACATTTGGATGGTATTTTTTTTAAATTACTAACATTTCTAAGTGTGATTTATGAGTAGTGTATTACCTCAGGTTAGCAACACATATTCTAAGTGATTTTCAATGGGTCTTTCTCTATTGTGATTGGTTTATACTGTTCAATTCAACTTCAACCTCAAATTATTTCCTGTGTTTCCTGGCACTCGTTTGAAATCATTTTCACACTGCCACGTGCCTGCACGATACGGGCAAAGCTGTATTAGCTAGCTTTCTAACTCAGTACATTTATTAGCTAGCAAGCCAGCTAACTTGAGATTAGCGTTAGCGGCTAACATGATTTAGCTAACTCAGTACATTCATTAGCTCACAGATTACTGCACCTGTACATAGCCCACCTATAATTTAGCCCAAACAACTACCTCTTTCCCTACTGTATTTATTTATTTAGCTCCTTTGCATCCCATTATTTTTATTTCTACTTTGCACATTCTTCCACTGCAAATCTACTATTCCAGTGTTTTATTTGCTATACTGTATTTACTTTGCCACCATGGCCTTTTTTGCCTTTACCTCCCTTATCTCACCTCATTTGCTCACATCGTATATAGACTTGTTTATACTGTATTATTGACTGTATGTTTGTTTTACTCCATGTGTAACTCTGTGTCGAACTGCTTTGCCTCATCTTGGCCAGGTTGCAATTGTAAATGAGAACTTGTTCTCAACTTGCCTACCTGGTTAAATAAAGGTGAAATAAAAAAAATAAAGAACACTCAAAGCTGTAATCGCTGCAAAAGGTGCTTCAACAGAGTTAAAGGTTCTGAATACTATTTCAGTTCATGATGATTATTATTTATTTTTAATTTGCTAACAATTCTAAAAACCTGTTTTTGCGTTGCCATTATGGGGTATTGTGATGTCATTGTGGGGTATTGTGATGTCATTGTGCGGTATTGTGGGGTATTGTGATGTCATTGTGGGGTATTGTGATGTCATTGTGGGGTATTGTGATGTCATTGTGCGGTATTGTGATGTCATTGTGGGGTATTGTGATGTCATTATGGAGTTTGTGTTTAGATTGATGAGGATTAAAAAACATTTTTTTTATAAGGCTGTAACAACACAATGTGGAAAAGGGTCAAGGGGTCTGAATACACTGTAAACATGTACAGTAGCTCTCTCATTTGCTCAGATGCTATCACTACTGCCACCTTATGGACTGAAGTGAAGAAAGAGAAGAGAGTAACCAAAGATCACTAGTCCACAATAGCTTGCAATTTACCGGCTAATGATTTCTACAGACAGCCCCCCCCCCTTGGTAGACCGTTGAAGAGGAGTGTCACTATTTGTTGTAATTGTGTACAATCTTTCCTTTAAGACTCCTTTCACCCTGGTGGACCTCACCTTGAGCTCAGCCGCCCGGCGCTCTGCCCTCTCCACCTCGCCACTTAGCTGGCGCTCCACACTGGAGGCGGAGCCACTGAGGGTGGCGATGGTGATGTCACGCTGGTGCAGTTCATTGGTCATCTGGGACACCTCCTTCCTCATGCCCTCCACCTCCCAGCAGCGCGTCTGCTCCGCCCTCGCCAGCTCCTCTCGCAGCTATAATAGAACGGAATGTAAATAGGACTGTCCTGTCGTGATGTACTCATTAAACATCCTGGTATTTCCCATCTATTGGCCAACCACTGAAAACGACCACCGCATGCTACAACTGGACGAATCGTGACTCAAGATAATGTTATTGAAAGCTTCGACAGAGGCTAAGTTCACTGTTTACTGTGGGACCCTGGTCCATGCCACTTACTGTGGGACCCTGGTCCATGCCACTTACTGTGGGACCCTGGTCCATGCCACTTACTGTGGGACCCTGGTCCATGCCACTTACTGTGGGACCCTGATCCATGCCACTTACTGTGGGACCCTGGTCCATGCCACTTACTGTGGGACCCTGGTCCATGCCACTCACTGTGGGACCCTGGTCCATGCCACTCACTGTGGGACCCTGGTCCATGCCACTCACTGTGGGACCCTGGGCCATGCCACTCACTGTGGGACCCTGGGCCATGCCACTCACTGTGGGACCCTGGGCCATGCCACTCACTGTGGGACCCTGGTCCATGCCACTCACTGTGGGACCCTGGTCCATGCCACTCACTGTGGGACCCTGGTCCATGCCACTCACTGTGGGACCCTGGTCCATGCCACTCACTGTGGGACCCTGGTCCATGCCACTCACTGTGGGACCCTGGTCCATGCCACTCACTGTGGGACCCTGGTCCATGCCACTCACTGTGGGACCCTGGTCCATGCCACTTACTGTGGGACCCTGGTCCATGCCACTTACTGTGGGACCCTGGTCCATGCCACTCACTGTGGGACCCTGGTCCATGCCACTTACTGTGGGACCCTGGTCCATGCCACTTACTGTGGGACCCTGGTCCATGCCACTTACTGTGGGACCCTGATCCATGCCACTTACTGTGGGACCCTGGTCCATGCCACTTACTGTGGGACCCTGGTCCATGCCACTTACTGTGGGACCCTGGTCCATGCCACTTACTGTGGGACCCTGGTCCATGCCACTTACTGTGGGACCCTGGTCCATGCCACTCACTGTGGGACCCTGGTCCATGCCACTTACTGTGGGACCCTGGTCCATGCCACTCACTGTGGGACCCTGGTCCATGCCACTTACTGTGGGACCCTGGTCCATGCCACTCACTGTGGGACCCTGGTCCATGCCACTTACTGTGGGACCCTGGTCCATGCCACTTACTGTGGGACCCTGGTCCATGCCACTTACTGTGGGACCCTGGGCCATGCCACTTACTGTGGGACCCTGGTCCATGCCACTTACTGTGGGACCCTGGTCCATGCCACTCCACTGGTCCATGCCACTCACTGTGGGACCCTGGTCCATGCCACTTACTGTGGGACCCTGGTCCATGCCACTCACTGTGGGACCCTGGTCCATGCCACTTACTGTGGGACCCTGGTCCATGCCACTTACTGTGGGACCCTGGGCCATGCCACTTACTGTGGGACCCTGGTCCATGCCACTTACTGTGGGACCCTGGTCCATGCCACTTACTGTGGGACCCTGGGCCATGCCACTTACTGTGGGACCCTGGTCCATGCCACTTACTGTGGGACCCTGGTCCATGCCACTTACTGTGGGACCCTGGTCCATGCCACTTACTGTGGGACCCTGGGCCATGCCACTTACTGTGGGACCCTGGTCCATGCCACTTACTGTGGGACCCTGGTCCATGCCACTTACTGTGGGACCCTGGGCCATGCCACTTACTGTGGGACCCTGGTCCATGCCACTTACTGTGGGACCCTGGGCCATGCCACTTACTGTGGGACCCTGGGCCATGCCACTTACTGTGGGACCCTGGTCCATGCCACTTACTGTGGGACCCTGGTCCATGCCACTTACTGTGGGACCCTGGTCCATGCCACTTACTGTGGGACCCTGGTCCATGCCACTTACTGTGGGACCCTGGTCCATGCCACTTACTGTGGGACCCTGGGCCATGCCACTTACTGTGGGACCCTGGGCCATGCCACTTACTCGTTTCACCTCAGTCACAGAGCGACTCCTCTCTTCCTTGATATGCTTTAGCTCCGTTTCTCTCGTGACCAACTCTCCTCTCTGTCTGCTCATAGTCTCCAGTCTGAGGAGAGAAGACATGTTTCACTATGGGCACAGTTTTTTGTTGTTGTTGTGTAAAACCATCAAATTTTGATGCATATAAACTGATACCAGGCTGCAGTATGACGACAAAGCACATTTTGTTCCTTCATCAACCAAACTGTCACACAGATGGATGCAGATTTACTACATGATAAATCAGAGGACCCACAATTCAACAACGTTTAGTTGGAATATTTTTTCACAACTCGTTATGTAAATTCAACACAACTGGAAAATGAAAGACAACATGTCGTTGTGGTTAAATGGACTCAATTCACATGTGGTGCTCCTAGACTTTATGTGGGAGACAGTGTGACATGGCGCAGTCAATCAGTCAGCCAATCAGACAGTCAGTCAGTCAGCCAATCAGACAGTCAGCCAATCAGACAGTCAGCCAGCCAATCAAACAGTCAGCCAGCCAATCAGACAGTCAGCCAATCAGACAGTCAGCCAATCAGACAGTCAGCCAACCAGTCAGTCAGCCAACCAGTCAGTCAGCCAATCAGACAGTCAATCAGACAGTCAGTCATTTAGACAGTCAAGCCATTTGGTCATACAGTTAACCAGACAACCAGTCACAGTCAACCAACCAGTCAGTCATTTAGTCACAGTCAGTCAACCAACCAGACAGCCAGTCAGTCAGCCAGTCAGTCAACCAGTCAGTCAGCCAATCAGTCAGTCATTTAGTCACAGTCAACCAGACAGCCAGTCAGTCAACCAACCAGTCAGTCATTTAGTCACAGTCAACCAACCAGACAGCCAGTCAGTCAGCCAGTCAACCAACCAGTCAGTCAGCCAATCAGTCAGTCATTTAGTCACAGTCAACCAGACAGCCAGTCAGTCAACCAACCAGTCAGACAGTCAGCCAACCAGTCAGTCAACCAGTCAGTCAGTCAGATCACCTGTCTCTGAGTCTGGCCAGTTCAGTCTTCAGGTGGACCTCACAGGCCTGGGCAGAGTGTAGCTTGGTGGTAGTCTTCTCTAGGTCCTGTCTGAGGAGCTGTAGTCCTGAGCCACCTCTCCCCTGGGCTCCTAGACACTCCTCTAGAGACTGGATGACTTCTTCTTTAGCCTGCAGGGCCCTGGTCAGCTTGGACAGGTCATTACAGAACTGCTGCTTCTGCCCCTCCTTCTCCTCTGTCAGCACCTGCAGGGGGAGCAGAGTGAACCCACTGTCTATGAATCAGTCTATAACAACAAAACCCACGGTCTATAAGCCAGTCTATGAATCAGTCTATAACACCAAAACCCATGGTCTATAAGCCAGTCTATGAATCAGTCTATAACAACAAAACCCATGGTCTATAAGCCAGTCTATGAATCAGTCTATAACACCAAACCCACAGTCTATAAGCCAGTCTATAACAACAGTCTATAAGCCAGTCTATAAGCCAGTCTATAACACCAAACCCACTGTCTATAAGCCAGTCTATAACAACAGTCTATAAGCCAGTCTATAAGCAGGTCTATGAACCAGTCTATAACAACAAAACCCACAGTCTATAAGCCAGTCTATAACAACAGTCTATAAGCCAGTCTATGAATCAGTCTATAACAACAAAACCCACTGTCTATAAGCCAGTCTATAACACCAAACCCACTGTCTATAAGCCAGTCTATAACAACAGTCTATAAGCCAGTCTATAAGCAGGTCTATGAACCAGTCTACAACACCAAACCCACTGTCTATAAGCCAGTCTATAACACCAAACCCACAGTCTATAAGCCAGTCTATAACACCAAACCCACTGTCTATAAGCCAGTCTATGAACCAGTCTACAACACCAAACCCACTGTCTATAAGCCAGTCTACAACACCAAACCCACTGTCTATAAGCCAGTCTATGAACCAGTCTATAACACCAAACCCACTGTCTATAAGCCAGTCTATAACACCAAACCCACAGTCTATAAGCCAGTCTATAACACCAAACCCACTGTCTATAAGCCAGTCTATGAACCAGTCTATAACACCAAACCCACTGTCTATAAGCCAGTCTATAAGCCATGGTCTAATACCATGTTATTTTTCATTCACACCAATCTGCGGAGTCTTTGGTTTTAAACTGTGCATTTCACACCACTGTCTCACCTCGCGTCTGCTCCTGACTGTAACATCAACTGTGTTACAACATCAATCACAGAGACCTGTACCTGGCTGTGTTACAACATCAATCACAGAGACCTGCACCTGGCTGTGTTACACCATCAATCACAGAGACCTGCACCTGGCTGTGTTACAGCATCAATCACAGAGACCTGCACCTGGCTGTGTTACAGCATCAATCACAGAGACCTGCACCTGGCTGTGTTACAACATCAATCACAGAGACCTGCACCTGGCTGTGTTACAACATCAATCACAGAGACCTGCTGTGTTACAACATCAATCACAGAGACCTGCACCTGGCTGTGTTACAGCATCAATCACAGAGACCTGCACCTGGCTGTGTTACACCATCAATCACAGAGACCTGCACCTGGCTGTGTTACAACATCAATCACAGAGACCTGCACCTGGCTGTGTTACAACATCAATCACAGAGACCTGCACCTGGCTGTGTTACAACATCAATCACAGAGACCTGCACCTGGCTGTGTTACAGCATCAATCACAGAGACCTGCACCTGGCTGTGTTACAACATCAATCACAGAGACCTGCACCTGGCTGTGTTACAACATCAATCACAGAGACCTGCACCTGGCTGTGTTACAGCATCAATCACAGAGACCTGCTGTGTTACAGCATCAATCACAGAGACCTGCTGTGTTACAGCATCAATCACAGAGACCTGCACCTGGCTGTGTTACAACATCAACCACAGAGACCTGCTGTGTTACAGCATCAATCACAGAGACCTGCTGTGTTACAGCATCAATCACAGAGACCTGCACCTGGCTGTGTTACAGCATCAATCACAGAGACCTGCACCTGGCTGTGTTACAGCATCAATCACAGAGACCTGCTGTGTTACAGCATCAATCACAGAGACCTGCTGTGTTACAGCATCAATCACAGAGACCTGCACCTGGCTGTGTTACAGCATCAATCACAGAGACCTGCACCTGGCTGTGTTACAACATCAATCACAGAGACCTGCACCTGGCTGTGTTACAGCATCAATCACAGAGACCTGCACCTGGCTGTGTTACAACATCAATCACAGAGACCTGCACCTGGCTGTGTTACACCATCAATCACAGAGACCTGCACCTGGCTGTGCTACAGCATCAATCACAGAGACCTGCACCTGGCCGGCACGGACTGTATATTTAAAGAAAACGGTCCGTCTCAGGTCTGCCAACAGGCACCGGGTTCCCCCTCTCTCTCCCTCCCTCTCTCCCTCTCCATCCCTCCCTCTCTCTCCCTCTCCATCCCTCCCTCCCTCTCCCTCCCTTCCCTCCATCCCTCCCTCCCTCTCTCTCCATCCCTCCCTCCCTCCCTCCTTCCCTCCCTTCCTTCCCTCCTTCCTTCCCTCCCTCCCTTCCTTCCCCTTCCCTTCCCTCCCTCCCGGCTCCTACATGCTGTCCCCTCCTTGGCTCTCCCCTCAGCTGCTCCTGGAGGTGTCTGAGTCGTTCCAGCTCCAGTTCCTGGGAGTGCAGTGTATCCTGGGCCCTCTCCAACTGACCCCGCAGCCTCTGCAGATCTGCCTGCCCGGCACGCCCTCCTCCTGGGTCCTGTAGCCACGCTGCACCCTGGGACTGGAGGAGGAGGTACAGCAGAGTGTAGCTAATTTCAGGATATTTTGAAAGTGGGGGGGGTCATTTTCCTATAAAGTCTTAAGGCTCCTAAATTCTAATGTCAACAGTAGTCTTCAGTGTTCACATATGTAGAATAACAGTAAATGTCTCAATGAGACAGGTGATGATAGAAGATTAGAGGGGAATCAGCTTCAAGGTCACGACCCTGTAAATTGTGATGTAAAACTATCTGTACATTTTTGTGTACAACGCAACATATAGTAAATCGTAAAGTCCCTGGTTGCTAAGTTACCTTCATATTAGTGAACTGCTCTGCCAGACCTTTCCTCTGGGTCTCCAGGGACGACACCTGCTTCTGGTACTGCATCCTCTGGTTCTCCCACTCCGCTGACCTCTGACGGAACTCCTGATGAACACAACACGGAGGTCAGGGGTCAACACAACACAGAGGTCAAAAACAACACAGAGGTCAGGGGTGAACACAACACAGAGCTCAGGGATGAACACAACACAGAGCTCAGGGATGAACACAACACAGAGGTCAGGGATGAACACAACACAGAGGTCAGGGATGAACACAACACAGAGGTCAGGGATGAACACAACACAGAGGTCAGGGGTCAACACAACACAGATGTCAGGGATGAACACAACACGAAGGTCAGGGGTCAAAAACAACACTCCCGAGTGGCGCAGCGGTCTAAGGCACTGCATCTTAGCGCTAGAGGCATCACTAAAGACCCTGGTTCAGCGGTCTAAGGCACTGCATCTTAGCGCTAGAGGCATCACTACAGACCCTGGTTCAGCGGTCTAAGGCACTGCATCTTAGCGCTAGAGGCATCACTACAGACCCTGGTTCAGCGGTCTAAGGCACTGCATCTTAGCGCTAGAGGCGTCACTACAGACCCTGGTTAGTTTCCAGGCGGTATCACAACCGGCCGTGATTAGCATTCCCATAGGGTGGCGCACAATTGGCCCAGCGTTGTCCCGGTTAGGGTTTGGCCCAGGGTAGGCCGTCATTGTAAATAAGTATTTGTTCTTAACTGACTTGCCTAGTTAAATAAAGAACAAATTTAAAAAAAAACAAAGGTCAGGGGTCAACACAACACAGAGGTCAGGGATGAACACAACACAGTGGTCAGGGATGAACACAACACAGTGGTCAGGGATGAACACAACACAGAGGTCAGGGATGAACACAACACAGAGGTCAGGGATGAACACAACACAGAGGTCAGGGATGAACACAACACAGAGGTCAGGGGTCAACACAACACAGAGGTCAGGGGTCAACACAACACAGAGGTCAGGGGTCAACACAACACAGAGGTCAGGGGTCAACACACAGCTAGGGAACAGCAGAGGGCGTCAAAAGGCACATCCGGGGCAATATGCACCTCAAAGTAGTGCTGATCTAGGATCAGGTCCTTCTTGTCCAATATGATGCTATTCGTTAGGATCTTAAAGAAGGTCAAACTGATGATCACTCCTTCTCTGACAAAATGTCTACATACTGTACGTACCCAGGAGGGAACTCTGGTCCATAGCTTCTGAGAAAAGAACCAGGCCGTACCTCTATCTTTCCATTGAGGCGGGTCACCTCTGTCCTGTCCTCCTCGCGGCTCTTGGCTCCTTCACGAGACTCCTTCAGCTGTTTACTCTGAAGCTTCTGGTAGCTGTGCTTCAGCTTCGACAACTGGAGGGAGGGAGGGAGGGAGGGAGGGAGGGAGGGAGGGAGGGAGGGAGGGAGGGAGGGAGGGAGGGAGGGAGGGAGGGAGGGAGGGAGGGAGGAGACATGGGAATGGTGAGGCTTGATTCATGCAGCTCTCTGTACACATTAGACTAGACTGGGATTCACCCGTACTATGTAAGCACCTTGAGCATACGGAAAATGGCTATTATTGGTTCTCTAATCTAGAGTAAAGACAGTTGGACAGATAGGTAGACAGACAGATACCCAGACAGACTGGCGGACAGACGGACAGGTAGGTAAGACAGACTGACAGATACCCAGACAGACTGGCGGACAGGTAGGTAGACAGACTGACAGATACCCAGACAGACTGACAGACAGACGGACAGACTAACAGATACCCAGACAGACTGGCAGACAGACGGACAGGTAGGTAGACAGACTGACGGACAGACTGACGGATACCCAGACAGACTGACAGACAGACACACAGACTGACAGACAGATAGGTAGACAGACAGACTGACTGACAGACTGACAGATAGGTAGACAGACAGACTGACTGACAGACAGACAGATAGGTAGACAGACTGACAGATGGGTAGACAGACTGACAGATGGGTAGACAGACTGACAGATGGACAGACAGACTGACAGATAGGTAGACAGACTGACTGACTGACTGATGGACAGACAGGTAGACAGACTGACTGACTGACTGATGGACAGACAGACAGACTGACAGATAGGTTGACAGACTGACAGATAGGTTGACAGACTGACAGATAGGTAGACAGACTGACAGATAGGTAGACAGACAGACTGACTGACAGATAGGTAGACAGACTGACAGATAGGTAGACAGACTGACTGACTGACAGATAGATTGACAGACTGACAGATAGGTAGACAGACTGACTGACTGACTGATGGACAGACAGGTAGACAGACTGACTGACTGACTGATGGACAGACAGACAGACTGACAGATAGGTTGACAGACTGACAGATAGGTAGACAGACTGACAGATAGGTAGACAGACAGACTGACTGACAGATAGGTAGACAGACTGACAGATAGGTAGACAGACTGACTGACTGACAGATAGATTGACAGACTGACAGATAGGTAGACAGACTGACTGACTGACAGATAGATTGACAGACTGACAGATAGGTAGACAGACTGACTGACTTACTGATGGACAGACAGACTGATAGATAGGTTGACAGACTGACAGATAGGTAGACAGACTGACAGATAGGTAGACAGACTGACTGACTGACAGATAGATTGACAGACTGACAGATAGGTAGACAGACTGACTGACTTACTGATGGACAGACAGACTGATAGATAGGTTGACAGACTGACAGATAGGTAGACAGACTGACAGATAGGTAGACAGACTGACAGATAGGTAGACAGACTGACTGACTGACTGATGGACAGACAGACTGATAGATAGGTAGACAGACTGACAGATAGGTAGACAGACTGACAGATAGATAGACAGACTGACAGATAGGAAGACATACTGACAGATAGGTTGACAGACAGACTGACAGATAGGTTGACAGACTGACAGATAGGTAGACAGACTGACAGATAGGTAGACAGACTGACAGATAGGTTGACAGACTGACAGATAGGTAGGCAGACTGACTGACAGACAGACAGGTAGATAGACTGACTGACAGACTGACAGATAGGAAGACAGACTGACTGACTGATGGACAGACAGACTGACTGACTGATGGACAGACAGACTGACAGATACCCAGACAGACTGACTGATGGACAGACAGACTGACTGATGGACAGACAGACTGACAGATAGGTAGACAGACTTACTGATGGACAGACAGACTGACAGATAGGTAGACAGACTGACTGACTGATGGACAGACAGACTGACAGATAGGTAGACAGACTGACTGACTGACTGATGGACAGACAGACAGACTGACAGATAGGTTGACAGACTGACAGATAGGTAGACAGACTGACTGACTGATGGACAGACAGACTGACAGATAGGTAGGCAGACTGACTGACGGACAGACAGACTGACAGATAGTTTGTCTACCTAACGGACAGACCGACACAGTCTTTGTGTTGCACTAAAGCGCTCACTAACGTACCTCATCTTTGACACGCTGCAGTTGTTCCTCATATTTAATGACCAGCTCTTGCTTCCCTGTCTGGACCTCATTGAGCTGCTTGCGGAGCAACCCAACCTGTGGGAAGATAAACAGGCAATAAGGGCTCGTGTCAAGAGAACCCGGTAGACAGGCTGCATTCACAGCTACAAAACACACTTTAGGAACAAACGCTGTCGTGCAGCAATGCATGTTAAATTAAAACAAACTTTTTGGAGTCACAGAATTGTTCCAATGTTGTGTCTTGATGTATCGGACCAATCTCTAGTGTAAGTTCTCACCAACAACATGACAAACTTCGCAGTTCATTCCATTAGTGTGTTTTTTCTGGGAGATTAGCATTCAAGCTCAGTTTTAGGCCCCACACCTTAAGTTGACGGAGACTGACGGAAAGCTGAACGCTCACATTTACATGCAGCAGAAAAGCTTGCCTCACACATAAGGTTGCAAAAATCTGATAACTTTCCTCAAATTTGCAGGTTTTCCAGAAATCCTGGTTGAAGGATTCCAATGTATTTTATTTTTTTGCTTATTCCAAATAATCTTCTAAACGGGATTTCTAGAAAACTGGAGAATTTGAGGAAAGTTAAGAGAGTTTTTCAATCCTACTTCCACATAGCCTCTCAGCCTAGTTCACCTGCATCAGCTCTTTCTCCACTACCACTTTCAACAACCGGCAGCCAGTGTTCTGCAGGTCTAACAGTGAAACTATAGCCACTGTCACTTTGTACATCTTCCACAGGGTATAAAAGGCAAGGAGTGAGACATCAGGAGTTAAAACAGAGATTATATATACTGCCTTCAGAAAGTATTCACACCCCTTGACTTTTTACACATGTTGTTGTGTTACAGCCTGAATTTAAAATAGATTGAATTAAGATGTTGTAACTGATCTACACACAATACCCAATAATGTCAAAGTGGAATTATGTTTTTTAATTTGTTTGTTTTTTACAAATGAATAAAAAAATGCAAAGCTGAAATGTTTTGAGTCAATAAGTATTCAACCCCTTTGTTTATGTCAAGCCTAAATAAGTTCAGGAGTAAAAATGTGCTTAACAAGTCACATAATAAGTTGCATGGACTCTGTGTTCAATAATAGTGTTGAACATGATTTTTGAATGACTACCTCATCTCTGTACCCCACACTTATCTGTAAGGTCCCTCATCTCTGTACCCCACACTTATCTGTAAGGTCCCTCATCTCTGTACCCCACACTTATCTGTAAGGTCCCTCATCTCTGTACCCCACACTTATCTGTAAGGTCCCTCATCTCTGTACCCCACACTTATCTGTAAGGTCCCTCATCTCTATACCCCACACTTATCTGTAAGGTCCCTCATCTCGGTACCCCACACTTATCTGTAAGGTCCCTCATCTCGGTACCCCACACTTATATGTAAGGTCCCTCATCTCTGTACCCCACACTTATCTGTAAGGTCCCTCATCTCGGTACCCCACACTTATCTGTAAGGTCCCTCAGTCGAGCAGTGAATTTCAAACACAGATTCAACCCCAAAGACCAGTGAGGTTTTTCAATGTCTCGCAAAAGAAGGACACCTAATGGTAGATTGGCAAAAATAAAAACAAAGCAGACATTGAATATCCCTTTGTGGTTGAATCTGTGTTCGAAATTCACTGCTGGACTGAGGGACCTTACAGATAATTGTATGTGTGGGTAGGGGGAGTCTGGGGATGGGGGTGTGAGTAGGGGGAGTCTGGGGATGGGGGTGTGAGTAGGAGGAGTCTGGGGATGGGGGTGTGTGCAGGGGGAGTCTGGGGATGGGGGTGTGAGTATTGGGAGTCTGGGGATGGGGGTGTGTGCAGGGGGAGTCTGGGGATGGGGGTGTGAGTAGGGGGAGTCTGGGGATGGGGGTGTGTGCAGGGGAGTCTGGGGATGGATGATGTTCGTTGTCTGCCTTTGCATAATGTTTGTATGTGTTTTGTATCGTTTGAAAATAAATACAAATCGTACAATAACAACAATTAAAACAAACAATAATATCTACGCACAACCGTACCTCTGAGTTCCTTTGGTCTATGAGGTTTCTGGCTGAGAAGAGCTCCTCTTCTCCACTGTGCAGACGCACCTCCATGGCATGGATCTCTGCCTCCCACTCCGTCCTCTTATGGTTCACCATGATGTCTATTTGTCTCATCAGCTCCTGCAGCTCGGGCTCGCAGGACGTCAGGACAGAGCTGGGAAGGGTGGAGCAGGACAACATTTATTTTCTGAAACGCTAGAGGTCTTAAAAAAACAACAACAACAACATAGATATCTTCCAATGCATAGTTACTCCTATTAGAACTAAAGATAGCTGCTCGTATCTGCTCTCACCTCACGTCCTGGTCTTGCAGAGATCCCAAAAAGGCATCCATCTCTAGTAATTGGCTTCTAACCGGCATCCACTTAGCTACATGGTCCCTGTAAATAAAACAATAAATGTATGACTCGTGATTGGGACTGGGAAGCTACTTTGAAATTCACTTACATGAGCGACAGTTAGATAGCTATCAGTTAGCAGTCCATCATCAGTACTGTCTGCAGAGTGTTTTGATCATACAGACCACTACGCCAGCGTATCAACAAACGTGTTAGCCAACCAGATTGTATCTAAATGTATTGACTGTCAGCTAGCTTGCCAGACAATGCATTTTTTGTTGTTGTTGTTTGTACTAGTTAACGTTAGCTAACTAAAGTAAGTCAAGGACAGTATAACATTACATTCGCTTGTTAGCCACTAAACGGAGCTAGCAACATGGTTAGCTAGCTTGACTGTTGACGACAAAAAAACTTGAGACACTTAATAACGAGCTATGAATTTATTAACGTTGTATCCGTAGTCATAACATTCATGTCAATATATGATATTAGATTAAACCATGAGATAATCGATTATTATACTAATATATGATGATACTCACAGGAATAGCAAGGCCTGATAACGTCAAATAGCAGCTAGTTGCTACGAGTGAGCTCTAGATAACAACTGTTGTGTTTACAGTCCGTTCCTCCCCCGCAGGGCAATCTGGGATATAACAACTGTTGTGTTTACAGTCCAGTCCGTCCCCCGCAGAGCATTCTGGGATAGAGTTAGCTTGATAGTTAGCTAGATACATTAGCTAGATGCAAAAGCTTGATAGTTAGCTAGATACATTAGCTAGATGCAAAAGCTTGATAGTTAGCTAGATACAGTAGCTAGATAGTTAGCTAGATAGTTAGCTAGATACAGTAGCTTGATAGTTAGCTAGATACAGTAGCTTGATAGTTAGCTAGATACAGTAGCTTGATAGATAGCTAGATTCAGTAGCTCGATACAGTAGCTAGATAGATAGCTTGATACAGTAGCTAGATAGATAGATACAGTAGCTAGATAGAGTAGCTAGATAGATAGGTAGCTAGATAGATAGATACAGTAGCGAGATGCAGTAGCTAGATAGTTAGCTAGATAGATAGCTAGATAGATAGATACAGTAGCTAGATAGTTAGCTGGATACAGTAGCTAGGTAGTTAGATAATAACAGTAGCTAGATTGTTAGCTAGATAGGTAGCTAGATAGATAGCTAAACAGTTAGCTAGATACAGTAGCTAGATCGTCAGCTAGCTACAGTAGCTAGATAGATAGCTATATAGTTAGCTAGATACAGTAGCTAGTTGGCTAGATAGGGAGCTAGCTACAGTAGCTAGATAGATACAGTAGCTAGATAGTTAGCTAGATGCAAAAGCTTGATAGTTAGCTAGATAGGTAGCTAGATAGGTGGCTAGCTACAGTAGCTCGATAGATAGCAAGCCAAGTTGTGAGTTGAAGCTATGCTGGCATGTAAAGCTAACGGTAACGTATGCGATAACGTTAGCTAAACTAGTTAGTTAGCCAGCAAACGTTTCGGTAACACATTAGTCCCATCCTGAAACAAGCAATGCAACATGACAAGTTTGGCTAATTACCTGGCGCATTTAGAAATGCTTTATATACTCGGAATTGCAGGTTTAAAATTATGGTTTGCTGTTGTATTGTAGTAATTTATAACGTCAAAATGTCACCTCTCAGTGCACGCGGCTCGTTGGTCTAGGGGTATGATTCTCGCTTCGGGTGCGAGAGGTCCCGGGTTCAAATCCCGGACGAGCCCTTTTTTTTTTTTTACTTTGACGTTCCATCCAAATGACGTTAACGAATGCGTTCCCCGTGATATCTGCGGATGTTATTTAAATAGTGCCATTTGTGGTATCCAATCTGTGCCATATGTGGTATCCAATCAGTCTTAAAATGAAGGTATAGTTACCAATCTATATCTTATATAATGTCATTTAATTTTTATCGTGGCTCGTTGGTCTAGGGGTATGATTCTCGCTTTGGGTGCGAGAGGTCCCGGGTTCAAATCCCGGACGAGCCCTTCTTTTCAGTTCCGATACGATATAAATCAGACTCATACCGTTTATCTCAAACGATGTCAAGGATATAATGACTGAGACAGCTGTATCGAATCTTTTTAACCACAGAGACAAGAACAGCTAAACAAAATAACCAAGCTGGGACACAATACTTATCAGCCCTATTTCTGCTGCAGATAGAGAAAAGAAGTCTTTGGATTTACGGTTACACACGGGATAAACAAACGTACAGTCAATAACACAATAGAAAAATCGATATACAGTGTGTGCAAATGTAGTAAGATTAGGGAGGTAAGGCAATAAATAGGCCATAATGGTGAAATCATCTCTCTCTTTCAATTGAAATGTGCTTTATTGGAATGGGAAACATATGTTGACATTGCCAAAGCAAGACTAATAAACAATTAAAAACACAAAACAACAACGACAAAAAATATTAGAATTTAACAGTAAGTATTGAACTCAAAAATAATTCCCTCCCCCTCCACCACCCACTGTCAGGCACCCTAAACAAAGGGAGTGAGCTCCCAGCCAGTCAGACAGCTTTGAGCCCAGTCATCCCTCCTCCCCTCCGGGCTGCTAGTAAACCTTCACACAGGCAGGCAGGCAGGCAGGCCATCCCCTGGCTACCACAGCTGCTGTGCCGGTTGGGCCTGCCCTTAGAAAAGAGACAACCCAAAACTGCCCCCTCAACACACAGACACACTGAAAAGGAGGCAGGCAGTAGAGTCTGTCTTTCTGTTTCTATCTCTCTATCATATAACAACTACAGGACCATCACTTTAACCTTTTGGAATATTCCTTCATATTTAAGTGTAAGTACATTTTATTTTAAAAGTAACCTTTTTTTTGATTGATTTAGAAGTTTAATTTTAGTGTAATGTTCATTTTGAACAGAAATGGTCATGATATATTTTTTTTGTAACAATTAATTAGCTAATTGAAGATTTAAAGATTAAACCTTGAAAACTTATTAGCGAGAACTTTAAATTTAACTAACGTTTTATGTGAGAGTGACAACCTCTCAGACCAGTTAACCTAAAACTTGTTGTAACTGTTTATGGACATACAGCCTTTTAATTTATGTCACTCATTTTGTATATCTCTGAATGAAAAGGATATAATGACTGATACAGCTTCAACACCTGCATTGCTTGCTGTTTGGGGTTTTAGGCTGGTTTCTGTACAGCACTTTGTGATATCAGCTGATGTACGAAAGGCTATAGAAATACATTTGATTTGATTTTTGATTTGATTTGATTTGACTTTTTTTTTTAACCACAGAGAGAGGACCAGAGAAGAACTGACAGAACTGTATAACAAAATAAACAAACCTGGACACAGTAATCATTAGCCCGACTTCTGCCGGCCCAGCAGTACCTCCATCTCCCCAGAGACTTCCTCTCACACAGACAGACAGACAGACAGACAGACAGACAGACAGACAGACTGACAGACAGACAGACAGACAGACAGACAGACAGACAGACAGACAGACTCATCCAGCCAGGTAATCTGTGTCTTCTCCCCACCTGGTTTAGTGCCGGCCTAGTTAGGTGTCCCTTATCTACTTAGGTGTCCAGTATCTAGTTAGGTGTCCCTTATCTACTTAGGTGTCCAGTATCTAGTTAGGTGTCCCTTATCTACTTAGGTGTCCAGTATCTAGTTAGGTGTCCCTTATCTCATTAGGTGTCCAGTATCTAGTTAGGTGTCCCTTATCTACTTAGGTGTCCAGTATCTAGTTAGGTGTCCCTTATCTACTTAGGTGTCCAGTATCTAGTTAGGTGTCCCTTATCTACTTAGGTGTCCAGTATCTAGTTAGGTGTCCCTTATCTACTTAGGTGTCCAGTATCTAGTTAGGTGTCCCTTATCTCATTAGGTGTCCAGTATCTAGTTAGGTGTCCCTTATCTCATTAGGTGTCCAGTATCTAGTTAGGTGTCCCTTATCTACTTAGGTGTCCAGTATCTAGTTAGGTGTCCCTTATCTACTTAGGTGTCCAGTATCTAGTTAGGTGTCCCTTATCTACTTAGGTGTCCAGTATCTAGTTAGGTGTCCCTTATCTCATTAGGTGTCCAGTATCTAGTTAGATTTCCAATATCTCTTGGTCCAGCCCTGCTACCCAGTGCTCCAGTCTCTGCAGCCTATACCCAGGCCCCTCCAGACCAGGCTTTCTCAGGTCCAGGTATCCTTGCCAGGCCTACCGCCTAACCACCTCCAGATAAGCCTTCGCGGCCTCCATTCCTCTAGCCAGGTAGGCCCGCCAACCCCAGTACTCCAGTCTTGCTACTCCACCCAGGCTCTTCCAGTCCAGGTGCAGCTATCGCTGTCCGGCCCGGCCATGGTTCTGTGTGAGGACAGGGAGTGTGGGGTGTGTTATCAGCCATACTCCCGTCAGGATCGGATCCCCCGGGTGCTCCACTGTAGACACACCTTCTGTGCCACCTGCTTAGAGACCATGTCCCAGCCCAAGAGTGACATGGTCACCGTGTGCTGCCCGCTGTGCCGCCAGACCACCTGTGTAGGGCGCGGCCTCAGCCTTCAGGAGGCGCTGTGGGTCAACTCACGCCTCTGGGAATACATACCTGAGAGCAAAGAAGAGGAGGAGGAGGTGAAGGAAGAAGAGGAGGAAGAGGAGGGGAAGGGAGAAGAGGAGGAGGAGAGAGTGGAGGCTGACAGACAGACACAGGCCTCCTCACAGGCAGAATGGTGAGCCTTCTTCACTTGACCCACATGAACAAATACAACAATTTTATAAGAATACTACAGTACTTACTATAGAATACTACAGTACTTACTATAGAATACTATAGTTTACTATAGAATACTACAGTACTTACTATAGAGTACTACAGTAGTCACTACAGAATACTACAGTACTTACTATAGAATGCTACAGTTTAATGTAGAATACTACAGTTTACTATAGAATACAACAGTACTTACGATAGAATACTATAGTTTACTATAGAAAACTACAGTACTTACTATAGAACACTACAGTACTTACTATAGAATACTATAGTTAAACAATAGAATACTCCAGTTTACTATAGAATACAACAGTACTTACTATAGAATACTATAGTTTACTATAAGATACTACAGTTTACTATAGAATACTACAGTTTGCAATAGAATACTACAGTACTTACTATAGAATACTACAGTACTTACTATAGAATACAACAGTACTTACTATAGACTACTATAGTTTACTATAAAATACTACAGTTTACTATAGAATACTACAGTACTTACTATAGAATACTACAGTACTTACTATAGAATACTACAGTATACTATAGAATACTCCAGTACTTACTATAGAATACTACAGTTTACTATAGAATACTGCAGTTTACTATAGAATACTACAGATTACTATAGAATACAACAGTACATATTATAGAATACTACGGTTTAATGTAGAATACTGCAGTACTTACTATAGTATGTTATAGTTTATTATAGAATACTACAGTACTTACTATAGAATACAACATTACTTACTATAGAATACTACAGTTTACTATATAATTCTGTAGTAAACTAGAGAACTATAGATTAGTATTATCCGTAAAAACATAAACGCACAAACACACACATTCTCTCTCTCACACACACACACACACACACACACACACACACACACACACACACACACACACACACACACACACACACACACACACACACACACACACACACACACACACACACACACACACACACACACACACACACACACGCCTCTGTTCACTTAAATCTTGAAAATCCTCTGTCTTGCCCTCCGGACCGGCATGCCCCTATCCTCAGTGCGATAATAGAGGAGTCTGGATATTTAGAAACACATGTGCTTGTTTGCCCATAGATGGTGACTAGTATCCAGGCTGCAAACAGTATCGTGATGACACAATAATACTACATAACAATAATACCCCTTTAACCACAAACAATGTCCTAACGGCAAATACCTAACGTGACTGCACTTCCTACACTGTCTTCGGTCTGTTCCTGTTACTCACCAAATCTCTCTCTCTCTCTCTCTCTCTCTCTCTCTGTCTCTCTCTGTCTCTCTCTGTCTCTCTCTCTCTCTGTCTCTCTGTCTCTCTCTCTCTCTCTCTCTCTCTCTCTCTCTCTCTCTCTCTCTCTCTCTCTCTCTCTCTCTCTCTCTCTCTCTCTCTCTCTCCCCCCCCCCTTCATCCTCTCAGCCCTACGTCGAAGCGCTCTAGAAAAATGCTGAAATTTCCGGCCTTCCTCAGGAAATTCAGTCTGACAAAACCACAGCATCAAGAGAGTCTTGTGCCTGGTTGTGGCAACGTGTAAGTAATCAACACCTTGTGTTGGATCATCTGCTTCATTGTCAGGTCCAAATGGCACCCTATTCCTTATGCGGTGCACTCCTTTCGACCAGGAGCTTTGGTCTACAGATGTAGGATCTTAATTTGATCGTCCTTTTCTTGCTGATAATTTTCCTGCACTGCAGGAAATGCAAACTTTTCGTCTGTTCAAACTTTAAAAAGGCTTCTAAAGTTTGTAATTTTTACTTTAGAATGTCAGACTTGATTTGCTCTAACAAAAAAAAATGTATCAACTCCTAAAAAAAAAATATCCATTAATTATTATTCACGTTTCCTATTGCTGCAGGATTATTTTCCTGCAGTAGCAAACTGGCTCAAATTAAAATCCTACATCTGTATAAGGAAGGCCTGCTGATGTTGCGTACTGTAGTACAAAACATTTCAACATCCACACATAAATCCTACTAACTCCCCTCTGTGATCAAAACATGTTGAGATATCCTAAATGTGATTAAGAAGGAATTTTTCCTATAATTTAGGTTGAGTGGTTTCTATGCTTATCTTCTGTTCCAGCCAGATTAACCTTTGTGTAATTACATTTATGATGAAAGCAAAAGTGAAACATATGACATTTTGAATATTTTAATTTGAGCTTCACTTGTGATCATGGCTATATGCGCACTAATGTTATGTATTTTGTGTTTCCCCAACAGGGAGATGAAATCCTGGCGCAGGCTTCCAACTGCTGACACTTTTTAGGTCTCTCACGCGCTAGACGCAGTGATGTACGTGTACTGTATAAACAATGGAGTGTTTACAGTTCCTCTCTGATATAATAATCTGCATCTTTTGAACAATGACGTGTAGATTACCAGTTGACACCCACAGTCAACGGGCAACACTGTTAAAGCTCGGAGACAGTTGGTCTGTATCCAATATGGCACCCTAGTCCCTACAGGCTCTGGTTAAAAATAATGCACTATATAGGGAATAGGGTGGCGTTTAGGACGTACGTTTGGAGAAGCCAGTACGCGACCATGTGTGTATTGACTCTGACAAGATAGCCTTTATTGTTGAGAAGCAGCGAAACCGCCCCCCAGTGGTCCTGTCTTCTTCCCCATTGGTTATTTTAGCCTTAATTCCCCACAGCTGGTGGGATTTGGTTCAGCTGTCTCGAGGACAGACGTCCCAGTGGAAGCCAGGGTACCCCCTCCAACCACTCCCTCCTGCTGCCCCCCCCGCCTCTTAACAGATGGCCTCCTGAGGATGAACCCCCTCCACCCTCCTCCTTCCCCAGTGTCTGCAAACAGAGCGTTTAATTTATTATCAGCTTTTGCATTCACGTCAATTTTTTTAAAAATATATTATCTTTAATAAATAAAAATCAATTTGAAAATATGAACGTTTGTGTGTTGTTCTGTGTTCATGGGGTTCAGAAGTAATTTGACCTTCACACAGTGGTCCGTCAGTGGTCTTTCAGTTGACAATGGGTTCATTTTCACCGTGTGGTTTTACTCAGATGGTCTGAGCACACAGTTATCTGCATAGTTTCCTACACAACATGCATCCCCGGGCCATCCCAGAGCCTTTCCTTTCAATCCCTTCATAAAAACACACAACATTTGCTCTCCAGTACTTGCACAAATTGTGTGTTTTGTTTTGAATGTTACAGTCACTCAGTGAAGGACATATAACCTTACCACAATTAACTCATTTATATATCCACCCCCCGCTCTATCAGAAACTCTCCATGAACAGATGGTCGGTAGGTATGTTCACAATGTAAATATGGTGCAACTGCAACAGCGTCAACTCAGCTGGGAGTACAATAGAGGGAGAGCATTCGCAATTATAAACTGGGTGGTTCAAGCTCTGAATGCTGATTGGCTGACAGCCGTGGTATATCAGACCGTATACCACTGGTATGACAAAACATTTAATTTTTTTACTGCTCTAATTACGTTGGTAACCGGTTTATAATAGCAATAAGGCACCTTTGGGGTTTGTGGTATATGGCCAATATACCATGGCGAAGGGCTGTGTCCAGGCACTCCACGTTGCGTCGTGCTTAAAACATCCCTTAGCCGTGGTATATCGGCCATTTGCCACACCTCCTCTGGCCTCATTGTTTAATTAGGCAACTCCTAGTTTGTGTTCAAAGTGGCCCCCTGTAACCCAATATAGTGCACTACTTTTGACTGTAGCCCTATGGGCCATGGTCTTCAGTAGCGCACTAAGGGGCCGATTCCCGACCCGGGTTAAGGGCGAGTATATGGAGTGGAATTCGCTTTTTATTCTCTTTTCTCACCATATTAATGGAGGTGTGGTGGAGGCGTGTCCATACATACACCATATTAATGGAGGTGTGGTGGAGGCGTGTCCATACATATACCATATTAATGGAGGTGTGGTGGAGGCGTGTCTATACATATACCATATTAATGGAGGTGTGGTGGAGGCGTGTCCATACATATACCATATTAATGGAGGTGTGGTGGAGGCGTGTCTATACATATACCATATTAATGGAGGTGTGGTGGAGGCGTGTCTATACATATACCATATTAATGGAGGTGTGGTGGAGGCGTGTCCATACATACACTATATTAATGGAGGTGTGGTGGAGGCGTGTCTATACATATACCATATTAATGGAGGTGTGGTGGAGGCGTGTCTATACATATACCATATTAATGGAGGTGTGGTGGAGGCGTGTCCATACATATACCATATTAATGGAGGTGTGGTGGAGGCGTGTCCATACATATACCATATTAATGGAGGTGTGGTGGAGGCGTGTCTATACATATACCATATTAATGGAGGTGTGGTGGAGGCGTGTCCATACATACACTATATTAATGGAGGTGTGGTGGAGGCGTGTCTATACATATACCATATTAATGGAGGTGTGGTGGAGGCGTGTCTATACATATACCATATTAATGGAGGTGTGGTGGAGGAGTGTCCATACATACACCATATTAATGGAGGTGTGGTGGAGGCGTGTCTATACATATACCATATTAATGGAGGTGTGGTGGAGGCGTGTCTATACAGACACCATATTAATGGAGGTGTGGTGGAGGCGTGTCCATACATACACCATATTAATGGGGGTGTGGTGGAGGCGTGTCCATACAGACACCATATTAATGGAGGTGTGGTGGAGGCGTGTCTATACAGACACCATATTAATGGGGGTGTGGTGGAGGCGTGTCCATACATACACCATATTAATGGGGGTGTGGTGGAGGCGTGTCCATACAGACACCATATTAATGGAGGTGTGGTGGAGGCGTGTCTATACAGACACCATATTAATGGAGGTGTGGTGGAGGTGTGTCTACAGATACAAAATATTAATGGAGGCGTGTCTATACATACACCATATTAATGGAGGTGTAGTGGAGGCATGTCTATACATACACCATATTAATGGAGGTGTAGTGGAGAGGTGTCTATACATACACCATATTAATGGAGGTGTGGTGGAGGCGTGTCTACAGATACACCATATTAATGGAGGTGTGGTGGAGGCGTGTCTATACATACACCATATTAATGGAGGTGTAGTGGAGGCGTGTCTACAGATACACCATATTAATGGAGGTGTAGTGGAGGCGTGTCTACAGATTCATCATATTAATGGAGGTGTAGTGGAGGCGTGTCTACAGATTCACCATATTAATGGAGGTGTAGTGGAGGCGTGTCTACAGATACACCATATTAATGGAGGCGTGTCTACAGATACACCATATTAATGGAGGTGTGGTGGAGGAGTGTCTACAGAAACACCATATTAATGGAGGCGTGTCTACAGATACACCATATTAATGGAGGTGTAGTGGAGGCGTGTCTACAGATACACCATATTAATGGAGGTGTAGTGGAGGCGTGTCTATACATACACCATATTAATGGAGGCGTGTCTACAGATACACCATATTAATGGAGGTGTAGTGGAGGCGTGTCTACAGATACACCATATTAATGGAGGTGTATTGGAGGCGTGTCTACAGATACACCATATTAATGGAGGTGTAGTGGAGGCGTGTCTACAGATACACCATATTAATGGAGGCGTGTCTACAGATACACCATATTAATGGAGGCGTGTCTACAGATACACCATATTAATGGAGGCATGTCTACAGATACACCATATTAATGGAGGTGTAGTGGAGGCGTGTCTACAGATTCACCATATTAATGGAGGCGTGTCTACAGATACCCCATATTAATGGAGGCATGTCTACAGATACACCATATTAATGGAGGCGTGTCTACAGAAACACCATATTAATGGAGGCGTGTCTACAGATACACCATATTAATGGAGGCGTGTCTACAGAAACACCATATTAATGGAGGTGAGGTGGAGGCGTGTCTACAGATACACCATATTAATGAAGGTGTAGTGGAGGCGTGTCTACAGATACACCATATTAATGGAGGCATGTCTACAGATACACCATATTAATGGAGGCGTGTCTACAGATACACCATATTAATGGAGGTGAGGTGGAGGCGTGTCTACAGATACACCATATTAATGGAGGTGAGGTGGAGGCGTGTCTACAGATACACCATATTAATGGAGGTGTAGTGGAGGCGTGTCTACAGAAACACCATATTAATGGAGGCATGTCTACAGATCCACCATATTAATGGAGGCGTGTCTACAGATACACCATATTAATGGAGGTGAGGTGGAGGCGTGTCTACAGATACACCATATTAATGCAGGTGAGGTGGAGGCGTGTCTACAGATACACCATATTAATGGAGGTGTAGTGGAGGCATGTCTACAGATACACCATATTAATGGAGGCATGTCTACAGATACACCATATTAATGGAGGCGTGTCTACAGATACACCATATTAATGGAGGCGTGTTTACAGAAACACCATATTAATGGAGGTGTAGTGGAGGCGTGTCTACAGATACACCATATTAATGGAGGTGTAGTGGAGGCATGTCTACAGATACACCATATTAATGGAGGTGTAGTGGAGGCGTGTCTACAGATACACCATATTAATGGAGGTGTAGTGGAGGCGTGTCTACAGATACACCATATTAATGGAGGTGTAGTGGAGGCCTGTCTACAGATACACCATATTAATGGAGGCGTGTCTACAGATACACCATATTAATGGAGGTGTGGTGGAGGCGTGTCTACAGAAACACCATATTAATGGAGGCAGGTCTACAGATACACCATATTAATGGAGGTGTAGTGGAGGCGTGTCTACAGATACACCATATTAATGGAGGCATGTCTACAGATACACCATATTAATGGAGGCGTGTTGGAGGCGTGTCTACAGATACACCATATTAATGGAGGTGTAGTGGAGGCGTGTCTACAGATACACCATATTAATGGAGGTGTAGTGGAGGCGTGTCTACAGATACACCATATTAATGGAGGTGTAGTGGAGGCGTGTCTACAGATACACCATATTAATGGAGGTGTAGTGGAGGCGTGTCTACAGATACACCATATTAATGGAGGCATGTCTACAGATACACCATATTAATGGAGGCGTGTTGGAGGCGTGTCTACAGATACACCATATTAATGGAGGTGTAGTGGAGGCGTGTCTACAGATACACCATATTAATGGAGGTGTAGTGGAGGCGTGTCTACAGATACACCATATTAATGGAGGTGTAGTGGAGGCGTGTCTACAGAAACACCATATTAATGGAGGCGTGTCTACAGATACACCATATTAATGGAGGCGTGTTGGAGGCGTGTCTACAGATACACCATATTAATGGAGGCGTGTCTACAGATACACCATATTAATGGAGTTGTGGTGGAGGCGTGTCTACAGAAACACCATATTAATGGAGGCATGTCTAGAGATACACCATATTAATGGAGGTGTAGTGGAGGCGTGTCTACAGATTCACCATATTAATGGAGGTGTAGTGGAGGCGTGTCTACAGAAACACCATATTAATGGAGGCATGTCTACAGATACACCATATTAATGGAGGCGAGTCTACAGAAACACCATATTAATGGAGGCATGTCTACAGATACACCATATTAATGGAGGCGTGTCTACAGATACACCATATTAATGGAGGTGTGGTGGAGGCGTGTCTACAGAAACACCATATTAATGGAGGCATGTCTACAGATACACCATATTAATGGAGGTGTAGTGCAGGCGTGTCTACAGATACACCATATTAATGGAGGTGTAGTGGAGGCGTGTCTACAGAAACACCATATTAATGGAGGCATGTCTACAGATACACCATATTAATGGAGGCGTGTCTACAGAAACACCATTTTAATGGAGGCATGTCTACAGATACACCATATTAATGGAGGCGTGTCTACAGATTCACCATATTAATGGAGGTGTAGTGGAGGCGTGTCTACAGAAACACCATATTAATGGAGGCATGTCTACAGATATACCATATTAATGGAGGCGTGTCTACAGATACACCATATTAATGGGGGCATGTCTACAGATACACCATATTAATGGAGGCGTGTCTACAGAAACACCATATTAATGGAGGCATGTCAACCGATACACCATATTAATGGAGGTGTAGTGGAGGCGTGTCTACAGAAACACCATATTAATGGAGGCGTGTCTACAGATACACCATATTAATGGAGGCGTGTTGGAGGCGTGTCTACAGAAACACCATATTAATGGAGGTGTAGTCGAGGCGTGTCTACAGATACACCATATTAGTGGAGGTGTAGTGGAGACGTGTCTACAGATACACCATATTAATGGAGGTGTATTGGAGGCGTGTCTACAGATACACCCTATTAATGGAGGTGTAGTGGAGGCGTGTCTGTAGACACACACGGCTTGTCTAGGAAATGTGTGTGTAGGAAAGGCGTGTCTAGGAAAGGCGTGTCTAGGAAAGGTGTGTGTAGGAAAGGCGTGTCTAGGAAAGGCGTGTCTAGGAAAGGTGTTTGTAGGAAAGGCGTTTTCTAGGAAAGGCGTGTCTAGGAAAGGTGTGTCTAGGAAAGGTGTGTGTAGGAAAGGCTTGTCTAGTAAAGGTGTTTGTAGGAAAGGCTTGTCTAGGAAAGGCTTGTCTAGGAAAGGCGTGTCTAGGAAAGGTGTTTGTAGGAAAGGCTTGTCTAGGAAAGGCGTGTCTAGGAAAGGTGTTTGTAGGAAAGGCGTGTCTAGGACAGGCGTGTCTAGGAAAGGTGTTTGTAGGAAAGGTGTTTGTACGAAAGGCGTGTCTAGGAAAGGCGTGTCTAGGAAAGGCTTGTCTAGGAAAGGTGTTTGTAGGAAAGGCTTGTCTAGGACAGGCGTGTCTAGGAAAGGTGTTTGTAGGAAAGGTGTTTGTACGAAAGGCTTGTCTAGGAAAGGCTTGTCTAGGAAAGGTGTTTGTAGGAAAGGCTTGTCTAGGACAGGCGTGTCTAGGAAAGGTGTTTGTAGGAAAGTGTTTGTACGAAAGGCGTGTCTAGGAAAGGCGTGTCTAGGAAAGGCGTGTCTAGGAAAGGTGTTTGTAGGAAAGGTGTGTCTAGGAAAGGTGTTTGTAGGAAAGGCTTGTCTAGGAAAGGCGTGTCTACGAAAGGCTTGTGTATGAAAGGCTTGTCTAGGAAAGGCGTGTCTAGGAAAGGCGTGTCTAGGAAAGGCGTGTCTAGGAAAGGCGTGTCTAGGAAAGGCGTGTCTAGGAAAGGCGTGTCTAGGAAAGGCGTGTCTACGAAAGGCTTGTCTAGGAAAGGCGTGTCTAGGAAAGGCGTGTCTAGGAAAGGCGTGTCTAGGAAAGGCGTGTCTAGGAAAGGCGTGTCTAGGAAAGGTGTTTGTAGGAAAGGTGTGTCTAGGAAAGGTGTTTGTAGGAAAGGCTTGTCTAGGAAAGGCGTGTCTACGAAAGGCTTGTTTATGAAAGGCTTGTCTAGGAAAGGCGTGTCTAGGAAAGGTGTGTCTAGGAAAGGCGTGTCTAGGAAAGGCGTGTCTAGGAAAGGTGTTTGTAGGAAAGGCGTTTTCTAGGAAAGGCGTGTCTAGGAAAGGTGTGTCTAGGAAAGGTGTGTGTAGGAAAGGCTTGTCTAGTAAAGGTGTTTGTAGGAAAGGCTTGTCTAGGAAAGGCTTGTCTAGGAAAGGCGTGTCTAGGAAAGGTGTTTGTAGGAAAGGCTTGTCTAGGAAAGGCGTGTCTAGGAAAGGTGTTTGTAGGAAAGGCTTGTCTAGGACAGGCGTGTCTAGGAAAGGTGTTTGTAGGAAAGGTGTTTGTACGAATGGCGTGTCTAGGAAAGGCGTGTCTAGGAAAGGCTTGTCTAGGAAAGGTGTTTGTAGGAAAGGCTTGTCTAGGACAGGCGTGTCTAGGAAAGGTGTTTGTAGGAAAGGTGTTTGTACGAAAGGCTTGTCTAGGAAAGGCTTGTCTAGGAAAGGTGTTTGTAGGAAAGGCTTGTCTAGGACAGGCGTGTCTAGGAAAGGTGTTTGTAGGAAAGGTGTTTGTACGAAAGGCGTGTCTAGGAAAGGCGTGTCTAGGAAAGGCGTGTCTAGGAAAGGTGTTTGTAGGAAAGGTGTGTCTAGGAAAGGTGTTTGTAGGAAAGGCTTGTCTAGGAAAGGCGTGTCTACGAAAGGCTTGTTTATGAAAGGCTTGTCTAGGAAAGGCGTGTCTAGGAAAGGCGTGTCTAGGAAAGGCGTGTCTAGGAAAGGCGTGTCTAGGAAAGGCGTGTCTAGGAAAGGCGTGTCTAGGAAAGGCGTGTCTACGAAAGGCTTGTCTAGGAAAGGCGTGTCTAGGAAAGGAGTGTCTAGGAAAGGCGTGTCTAGGAAAGGCGTGTCTAGGAAAGGCGTGTCTAGGAAAGGTGTTTGTAGGAAAGGTGTGTCTAGGAAAGGTGTTTGTAGGAAAGGCTTGTCTAGGAAAGGCGTGTCTACGAAAGGCTTGTTTATGAAAGGCTTGTCTAGGAAAGGCGTGTCTAGGAAAGGTGTGTCTAGGAAAGGCGTGTCTAGGAAAGGCGTGTCTAGGAAAGGCGTGTCTAGGAAAGGCGTGTCTAGGAAAGGCGTGTCTAGGAAAGGCTTGTCTAGGAAAGGCGTGTCTAGGAAAGGCGTGTCTATGAAAGGCTTGTCTAGGAAAGGCGTGTCTAGGAAAGGTGTGTCTAGGAAAGGCGTGTCTAGGAAAGGCGTGTCTAGGAAAGGCGTGTCTAGGAAAGGCGTGTCTAGGAAAGGCGTGTCTACGAAAGGCTTGTCTAGGAAAGGCGTGTCTAGGAAAGGCGTGTCTAGGAAAGGCGTGTCTAGGAAAGGCGTGTCTAGGAAAGGCGTGTCTAGGAAAGGTGTTTGTAGGAAAGGTGTGTCTAGGAAAGGTGTTTGTAGGAAAGGCTTGTCTAGGAAAGGCGTGTCTACGAAAGGCTTGTTTATGAAAGGCTTGTCTAGGAAAGGCGTGTCTAGGAAAGGTGTGTCTAGGAAAGGCGTGTCTAGGAAAGGCGTGTCTAGGAAAGGCGTGTCTAGGAAAGGCGTGTCTAGGAAAGGCGTGTCTACGAAAGGCTTGTCTAGGAAAGGCGTGTCTAGGAAAGGCGTGTCTAGGAAAGGCTTGTCTAGGAAAGGCGTGTCTACGAAAGGCTTGTTTATGAAAGGCTTGTCTAGGAAAGGCGTGTCTAGGAAAGGTGTGTCTAGGAAAGGCGTGTCTAGGAAAGGCGTGTCTAGGAAAGGCGTGTCTAGGAAAGGCGTGTCTAGGAAAGGCGTGTCTACGAAAGGCTTGTTTAGGAAAGGCTTGTCTAGGAAAGGCGTGTCTAGGAAAGGCGTGTCTAGGAAAGGCTTGTCCAGGAAAGGTATCAATATCTAAATGGGAATCGGGCCCTAAGGAGGGTAAAATTTGGATGTATTGAGACACAGCCCTATTGTTCTGAAACAGGTACTAGTGGTTACTTCTCCATGGGGGCAATCATCGAAGAATAATCTGAGAGTGTACCCATGAGGTTACCGGTCATATTACCAGGGTTAGAGCTTCCAAGCCTGTTCTATTCATTCTATTTCTATACTCCTATAGTTGTGAAAGAGGTACGAGAATAGCGACTACTTCCCTCACCTAGTTTCCCTTTTCCACATCACCGGCCCATGACACATAACGACCCATGACACATACCGACCCATGACACATCACCGACCCATGACACATACCGGTATACCACTTAAATAAAGGACCTGGAAAACACGGGGGAGATTTGTCAACAATACTGTCTTACTCTGAGGGCTGTATGACAGAACAATAGCATGACAGAAAACACTCCTGGCTATGGGAGTCAATTTCATGCCTTCTCTTTCTGTGACGATTTCAACGTTTTACGAGTCCAGAATATAGGATCATCATCTCTGTTATGTAGATCAAATCAAATTTTATTGGTCGCGTAACACAGATTTGCAAGTGTTATAGCAGGTGCAGTGAAATGCTTATGTTACTAGCGAGATGGGCTCTTTCTCTTTTTGCTATACTGCATATGCCTCGTGTATATGGACCAGTGTTACTCACTTCTTTTTTTTGCAAGTGGGGGCCACTTTGGGTTGAGACAATCATTCAGTGGGCCTCACAGAGCCTTCATTTATAGCAACAGAGCACGTGCAATTGATTTGATGTACAGCACATCACAAATATATACGTACACACATCAAATCAGGCAACATCACATGTATAACACCCATTTTAAGGGTTACCTCATGATGAGCGAAATATAATTCATTCTAAATGTATAGTCTGTTTGTTGCTATCCAGGTGTGCATTGGTTCGTCTGTTTCTATGTTTTTGTTTCACAATGTTCATTGTTGTGCTCCTGAGTGGCACAGTGGTCTAAGGCGTTGCAGTGCTAGAGGTATCACTACAGACCCTGGTTCAATCCCGTGCTGTATCACAACCAGCCTTGATCGTGAGTTGGCCCAGCGTCATCCGGCTTAGGGGAAGGTTTGGTTGGGGTAGACAATCGTTTTAAACAAGAATTTGTTCTTTAATTGACTCAACTGGTTAAATAAAAAAACATAAAAAATGTTTCTTCACGTGATGATGTCACTTTTTGCGCACACTGCTCCAGAAACGGGTAACACCTGATCTTAGTTCACCTGGCAATGTGTCATGTGCCTGCAGCTCCACTATCTCACTCTCTATTCCAGCACGGTCAGGACGGAGGGCTGTGATGACTAGGGGTCAGAGATAACACTGGCACATGAAAAGATGTTTTCAATGAAGTTGAAAACTACATGATATCCTTGAATCTTGACTCAAACTCCAACTTCAACTCTTCCATCACACGCACAAATGCATCCTAGCTGAAATGTTGCAGTGCGTCTGGTTTGGATGTGGTGACTGCCCTGAGTGTTGGGAAATTAACAAACTGTCTGTCAGGTATGAACAGTGTGGCAATTTTATTTTGAAGCTATTTTAAAGCGTTGAATTGAAATTGTATCATTGTTTTTTTGTATCACTGCGAGCCGCAAATTAAGGACTCGCGGGCCGCGCGATGAGTACCACCGACATACACTGTAGGGACAAACAGCTTAAATACACAGACAAACACGCTTAAAACGTCACACAATTTACATGGCCTTTATACTGGCACTGTGACAGGCTGTTGCAGTTATATTGAGGACAAACGAGCTGAAAGACAGTCAGTTTACTTTTAGACATATGCTGATATTGGTGAACGAGAGAACCCACGAATAGGCCAAATGCACTTAAAAGGCATTACTCAACATTGGCTTACTGTGGTGGTAGGATTACTTTCTTGCCATTCTGGTTTGGAGGTGAGCAGGCTGTGGCAGGTTATGCCTCAGCTCATCTCATCTCAAATCTCAAACGTCCAGAGAAAACTACCCTGATTGATTTGATATTGACAAATGTTCCACATAAATATTCTGAGATTGGTGTTTGAAAAAAAAAAAAAAGATTTAAGTGACCATTGTGCTGTTGTTGCCGTTATAAATACTAAGGTTCCTAAGACAAACCCACGCTTTTATTCATAAGAGAAATGTTAAAAGTTGTAATGAGCAGGCTTTCATGATTTGTTAAATTTTGACTGGAGCAGATTGAGCTTATTCCTGATGTGGAAACTGCCTGGAAATTATTTTCATGAGGATTTCCCCCCCCCCCCAAATAGTAAACAAACATGCCCCATTCCACAGGTTAGCCTCGGCTAAGGCAAGGACATCATGTTCTGATGCTGATTGCCTGGTTTTTAGGCAGTTACAAAACAAGTGTTCTTCTCTTCTCAGGAAGGCCAAGTCTGAATATTTTATGTCTGTTACCACTGATAATCTGAATGACCCTCGACAGTTTTGGAAGGCTATTAAGTATTACTGTCATGTGTATTGAAGGACTCTGTTGCTGTATATGACAAAACTGAAATGTTGAATTGTTTCAATGAGCACTTTGTATCATCTGGTAGGCTGTTTGATTCAGTGTCCTCTGTTTCTAAACAACCCTGTGTGGATGAACCAGTGAGAGCTGGTCAAACGTTTAACTTTTTGCCATTCTCAGTACAGGTGGTACATAAAGCCCTGAAATGCTTATATCAGAGAAAGCCAGCAGGTCCTGATCTTCTTGATCCCTGCTTTTTAAATCTGGTAGCTGATTTCATAGCTGAACCACTTACATATCTGTTCAATCTAACCCTGAAATGCAATGAAATTTCAAAGAATTTGAATTTTCCAAAGATCTGGAAATCAGCATTTGTCCTACCACTTTTAAAAAGGGGGAGATACAACTCTTTTAAATAATTACAGGCTAATCTCAAAGCTGTCACCCCTGGTGAAAATACTTGAATCCATTGTTAGTGAACAGCTAAAATAGTTTTTATATACTAACTTTATTTTATCAATGTACCAATCGGGTTTCAGGAAGAAGCACAGCACAATTACAGCAGCAATGAAGGGTTAACAATGATATCACTGAAGCCCTTGACAAAAAACACCACTATGTCTCACTTTTTATTGATCTCTCTAAGGCGTTTGATACAGTTGATCATGCTATACTAAGGCAGAGATTGTTGAGTGTAGGTCTTTTAGAGCATGCAGTTGCATGGTTTGCTAACTATCTGTCTGATAGAACTCAGTGCACTCAATTTGATGGGCTCATGTCTGTTAAAATGTCTGTCTTTAATGGTGTGCCCCAAGGCTCTGTACTTGGTCCCCTCTTATTCACTACTTATATAAATAATTTAGACAAAAATGTGCAGAATGCAGAACTTCACTTTCATGCTGATGATACTGTTATTTACTGTTGTGCCTCGTCTCTCACAAAAGCTTTCCAGAACTTGCAAACTGCTTTTCAACAATTGAAGCTTATCCTCAATGCTGACAAAACTAAACTAATGGTGTTTTCTAAAGCAATAAATAGATCTCTGAACCTTTCACCTATTACTACCTGTCAAGGCAATGAGATTGAGACGGTAACCTCATATAAATATCTTGGAATTTTAATTGATGACAGCCTCTCTTTTAAATTGCATATTCAACAACTTACTAAAAAAATGAAGCTGAAATTGGGATTTCATTTTAGGAATAAGGCCTGTTTTTTTAAAGCCAGAAGGAGGCAAGTATCAGCTACATTTATGCCTTTTACTAAACTATGGAGATATTTTATATATGAACGCTTCCACTGTAACGGTGTGAGTGACTGGTTGCCGGGAAGTCAGGCGCAGGAGAGCAGAGATGGGTGATACCAGGAGAACTTTAATATACACCCTGGCCCAAAGGCACAGGCGAGGCAGCACAAAGCACAACCACGGTAACATGAACCGGATTAAACTAAACAAACAAACCTAGGTTTGAAACAAACCTAGAGCAAGCCAGCCTGTAGCGTAACACCCTACACAAAGAACAATTCCCCACAGACATGGTGGAAACAGAGGGTAATATACATTTAGTCTGATGAGGGAATGTGAACCAGGTGTGCGGGAAAACAAGACAAAACAAATGGAAAATGAAAGGTGGAGTGGCGATGGCTAGAAGACCGGTGGCGTCGACCGCCGAATGCCGCCCGAACAAGGAGAGGGACCGACTTCGGCGGAAGTCGTGACATCCGCTCAGTGTTTGAGATCAATTGACACACTTTACCATGGAGCATTGAGATTGACAACCCTTACACACCACTGGACTTTATATACCAGGGTTGGCTGGCCTTCACTCGTAGGCTCAGTCACTGGTATACTTTCATTTACAGTATAAAGTCATTTTGGGTTTACTACCATTTTATTTGGGCATTTTTATTGTTCAGGAATGTGGTGGGTCGTCTCTTCGTTCGCTGGACTTTATCCTGCTAACTGTTCCAAATGTCCCAACTGAATCTGGTAAAAGGGCTTTTATGTCCTCTGCACCATCGTCTTGGAACGCCTTACAAAATACTTTTCAACTGGATGAACTTGTCCCGATTGGTGTTTTTGAGGCAGATTCCGTGACCTGTCAATGTTTTTAATTAGCTGTTTTATGATTTTGTTATACTCTTGTGAATTCAGTTTTTTTTAACTAGATTACTTGTAGTTGTTGATGTTGTCTGTCTGCAATTGTGTAATGACTTGGTGCTGCCTATCTTCACCAGGACACTCTTGAAAAAGAGATTTCAAATCTCAATCAGCTCTTCCCGGTTAAATAAAGGTTAAATAAATTAAAACATTTAAAAAATCCACCTGCCATCTCGCTCTGAGCCTGGGGACGAGGTCATGTGTCACCTGGTTCATGTGTCACCTGGTTCATGTGTCACCTGGTTAATGTCTCACCTGATTCATGTCTCACCTGGTTCTATCAGCATAGCTATGGCTGGGCAGGAATAACATTACAGATTCATCAGAGGATGTCAATAATGCTTCAATGACATGGCACTGGTAGGTTATAGATACCATGGCTAGACTGGTAGGTTATAGATACCGTGACTAGACTGGTAGGTTATAGATACCGTGACTAGACTGGTAGGTTATAGATACCATGACTAGACTGGTAGGTTATAGTTCACCAGATAGATACCATGACTAGACTGGTAGGTTATAGATACCGTGACTAGACTGGTAGGTTATAGATACCGTGACTAGACTGGTAGGTTATAGATACCATGACTAGACTGGTAGGTTATAGTTCACCAGATAGATACCATGACTAGACTGGTAGGTTATAGATACCATGACTAGACTGGTAGGTTATAGTTCACCAGATAGATACCATGACTAGACTGGTAGGTTATAGATACCATGACTAGACTGGTAGGTTAAAGTTCATCGGATAGATACCATGACTAGACTGGTAGGTTATTGTTCATCAGATAGATACCATGACTAGAATGGTAGGTTATAGATACCATGACTAGACTGGTAGGTTAAAGTTCATCGGATAGATACCATGACTGGACTGGTAGGTTATAGTTCATCAGATAGATACCATGACTAGAATGGTAGGTTATAGATACCATGACTAGACTGGTAGGTTATAGATACCATGACTAAACTGGTAGGTTATAGATACCATGACTAGACTGGTAGGTTATAGATACCATGACTAGACTGGTAGGTTATAGATACAATGACTAGACTGGTAGGTTATAGATACCATGACTAGACTGGTAGGTTATAGATACCATGACTAAACTGGTAGGTTATAGCTCACCAGATAGATACCATGACTAGACTGGTAGGTTATAGATACCATGACTAGACTGGTAGGTTATAGCTCACCAGATAGATACCATGACTAGACTGGTAGGTTATAGATACCATGACTAGACTGGTAGGTTATAGATACCATGACTAGACTGGTAGGTTATAGCTCACCAGATAGATACCATGACTAGACTGGTAGGTTAAAGTTCATCGGATAGACACCATGACTAGACTGGTAGGTTATAGATACCATGACTAGACTGGTAGGTTAAAGTTCATCAGATAGATACCATGACTAGACTGGTAGGTTACAGCTCACCAGATAGATACCATGACTAGACTGGTAGGTTATAGCTCACCAGATAGATACCATGACTAGACTGGTAGGTTATAGATACCATGACTAGACTGGTAGGTTATAGATACCATGACTAGACTGGTAGGTTATAGATACCATGACTAGACTGGTAGGTTATAGCTCACCAGATAGATACCATGACTAGACTGGTAGGTTAAAGTTCATCGGATAGACACCATGACTAGACTGGTAGGTTATAGATACCATGACTAGACTGGTAGGTTAAAGTTCATCAGATAGATACCATGACTAGACTGGTAGGTTATAGCTCACCAGATAGATACCATGACTAGACTGGTAGGTTATAGATCACCACATAGATACCATGACTAGACTGGTAGGTTATAGATACCATGACTAGACTGGTAGGTTATAGATACCATGACTAGACTGGTAGGTTATAGATACCATGACTAGACTGGTAGGTTATAGCTCACCAGATAGATACCATGACTAGACTGGTAGGTTAAAGTTCATCGGATAGACACCATGACTAGACTGGTAGGTTATAGATACCATGACTAGACTGGTAGGTTAAAGTTCATCAGATAGATACCATGACTAGACTGGTAGGTTATAGCTCACCAGATAGATACCATGACTAGACTGGTAGGTTATAGATACCATGACTAGACTGGTAGGTTATAGTTCACCACATAGATACCATGACTAGACTGGTAGGTTATAGATACCATGACTAGACTGGTAGGTTATAGATACCATGACTAGACTGGTAGGTTATAGCTCACCAGATAGATACCATGACTAGACTGGTAGGTTATAGCTCACCAGATAGATACCATGACTAGACTGGTAGGTTATAGATCATCAGATATATACCATGACTAGACTGGTAGGTTATAGCTCACCAGATAGATACCATGACTAGACTGGTAGATTATAGATACCATGACTAGACTGGTAGGTTAAAGTTCATCAGATAGATACCATGACTAGACTGGTAGGTTATAGATCATCAGATATATACCATGACTAGACTGGTAGGTTATAGATACCATGACTATACTGGTAGGTTAAAGTTCATCAGATAGATACCATGACTAGACTGGTAGGTTATAGATACCATGACTAGACTGGTAGGTTAAAGTTCATCAGATAGATACCATGACTAGACTGGTAGGTTATAGCTCACCAGATAGATACCATGACTAGACTGGTAGGTTATAGCTCACCAGGAACATGCATCAGAATAGCATGCATAGTCTGCATGACCAGTCAAGAATTAGCCTTCAGGACCTTCAATAGATCAATCATGTGGGATGTTGTCTCACCTGATTCTGGAGAAAATGCAAAGTATCAAAAACGTAAAACAAAACGTATATATATATATATAAAAGAGGGCAAAATGCAAAGTAACATCAAAGCCAGGACGAGGCGAACCAATAGGCACATATCTTCATGAGGATCATCAGGAATTGTTATCCTCTTGGAACCTATTGAGGCTCCAACTGTAATGTCACTAATGTACATCTACACACACACACATCACACACATCACACACACACACACACACACACACACACACACACACACACACACACACACACACACACACACACACACACACACACACACACACACAAGCTATTTTATTATTCTTTCGGGTCTGAGATATGAAGCTCTGTAGACAGAAACCCTTTAGCAGAAGCACAGCAATAGAGCACATGGACTCTTCCCCCATAGAGCACATGGTCTCTTCCCCTATAGAGCACATGGTCTCTTCCCCTATAGAACACATGGTCTCTTCGCCTATAGAACACATGGTCTCTTCCCCCATAGAACACATGGTCTCTTCTCCTATAGAATACATGGTCTCTTCCCCTATAGAACACATGGTATCTTCCCCCATAGAACACATGGTCTCTTCTCCTATAGAACACATGGTCTCTTCCCCTATAGAACACATGGTCTCTTCTCCTATAGAACACATGGTCTCTTCCACTATAGAACATATGGTCTCTTCCCCTATAGAACACATGGTCTCTTCCCCTATAGAACACATGGTATCTTCCCCCATAGAACACATGGTCTCTTCTCCTATAGAACACATGGTCTCTTCCCCATAGAACACATGGTCTCTTCCCCTATAGAACACATGGTATCTTCCCCCATAGAACACATGGTCTCTTCTCCTATAGAACACATGGTCTCTTCCCCCATAGAACACATGGTCTCTTCCCCTATAGAACACATGGTATCTTCCCCCATAGAACACATGGTCTCTTCCACTATAGAACACATGGTCTCTTCCCCTATAGAACACATGGTCTCTTCCCCTATAGAACACATGGTATCTTCCCCCATAGAACACATGGTCTCTTCTCCTATAGAACACATGGTCTCTTCCCCTATAGAACACATGGTCTCTTCTCCTATAGAACACATGGTCTCTTCCCCTATAGAACACATGGTCTCTTCCCCTATAGAACACATGGTCTCTTCCCCTGTAGAACACATGGTCTCTTCCCCTATAGAACACATGGTCTCTTCCCCTATAGAATACATGGTCTCTCCCCCATAGAACACATGGTCTCTTCTCCTATAGAAGACATGGTCTCTTCCCCCATAGAACACATGGTCTCTTCCCCTATAGAACACATGGTCTCTCCCCCATAGAACACATGGTCTCTTCCCCTGTAGAACACATGGTCTCTTCCCCTATAGAACACATGGTCTCTTCCCCTATAGAATACATGGTCTCTCCCCCATAGAACACATGGTCTCTTCTCCTATAGAAGACATGGTCTCTTCCCCCATAGAACACATGGTCTCTTCCCCTATAGAACACATGGTCTCTCCCCCATAGAACACATGGCAAGCAGCATCCCATATCAACTTTGCTAAGCTCCTCCTAGTATTCACAACAGTATATTGTTAGAATAATAGAGACATTATGGTAGATTAGAGGCATGGTGGTTCCCATCATGACAACAATAACTTATGGAAATGTGTGCAACTGAAAAAAGGGAGGAAACACACCTGTTTCGTTATACCTGTCTAACTAGATCACCCTGCAATAATCAAATGACCAAGGGTCTGTCACAACATGTACCGGGAAATAGTCTTGTTTCAGAATCACATTTCCTACCCCAAGCAATCCTCATACCTCATCATCTGTAATTGCAACAATGGATTCAAGTGGTAGACCTATATAATAACAGAGTCAGTAGTAGTATCATGTCTAGAGTCAGTAGTAGTATCATGTCTATATAATAACAGTCAGTAGTAGTATCATGTCTATATAATAACAGAGTCAGTAGTAGTATCATGTCTATATAATAACAGAGTCAGTAGTAGTATCATGTCTATATAATAACAGTAGTATCATGTCTATATAATAACAGTAGTAGTCATGTCTATATAATAACAGTCATGTAGTAGTATCATGTCTATATAATAACAGTCAGTAGTAGTATCATGTCTATATAATAACAGAGTCAGTAGTAGTATCATGTCTATATAATCAACATGTCTATATAATAACAGTCAGTAGTAGTATCATGTCTATATAATAATAATAACAGTCAGTAGTAGTATCATGTCTATATAATAACAGTCAGTAGTAGTATCATGTCTATATAATAACAGTCAGTAGTAGTATCATGTCTATATAATAACAGAGTCAGTAGTAGTATCATGTCTATATAATAACAGTCAGTAGTATCATGTCTATATAATAACAGTCATAGTAGTATCATGTCTATATAATAACAGTCAGTAGTAGTATCATGTCTATATATAATCAGTAGTAGTATCATGTCTATATAATAACAGTCAGTAGTAGTATCATGTCTATATAATAACAGTCAGTAGTAGTATCATGTCTATATAATAACAGTCAGTAGTAGTATCATGTCTATATAATAACAGTCAGTAAGTATCATGTCTATATAATAACAGAGTCAGTAGTAGTATCATGTCTATATAATAACAGTCAGTAGTAGTATCATGTCAGTATATAATAACAGTCAGTCATGTAGTAGTATCATGTCTATATAATAACAGTCAGTAGTAGTATCATGTCTATATAATAACAGTCAGTAGTAGTATCATGTCTATATAATAACAGAGTAGTAGTATCATGTAGTCAGTAGTAGTATCATGTCTATATAATAACAGTCAGTAGTAGTATCATGTCTATATAATAACAGTCAGTAGTAGTATCATGTCTATATAATAACAGTCAGTAGTAGTATCATGTCTATATAATAACAGTCAGTATAGTATCATGTCTATATAATAACAGTCAGTAGTAGTATCATGTCTATATAATAACAGAGTCAGTAGTAGTATCATGTCTATATAATAACAGTCAGTAGTAGTATCATGTCTATATAATAACAGTCAGTAGTAGTATCATGTCTATATAATAACAGTCTAGTAGTATCATGTCTATATAATAACAGTCAGTAGTAGTATCATGTCTATATAATAACAGTCAGTAGTAGTATCATGTCTATATAATAACAGTCATATAATAACAGTAGTAGTATCATGTCTATATAATAACAGTCAGTAGTAGTATCATGTCTATATAATAACAGTCAGTAGTAGTATCATGTCTATATAATAACAGTCAGTAGTAGTATCATGTCTATATAATAACAGAGTCAGTAGTAGTATCATGTCTATATAATAACAGTCAGTAGTAGTATCATGTCTATATAATAACAGTAGTAGTATCATGTCTATATAATAACAGTAGTATAGTATCATGTCTATAATAACAGAGTAAGTAATATAATAACATATAATAACAGAGTCAGTAGTAGTATCATGTCTATATAATAACAGTCAGTAGTAGTATCATGTCTATATAATAACAGAGTAGTAGTATCATGTCTATATAATAACAGTCAGTAGTAGTATCATGTCTATATAATAACAGTCAGTAGTAGTATCATGTCTATATAATAACAGTCAGTAGTAGTATCATGTCTATATAATAACAGTCAGTAGTAGTATCATGTCTATATAATAACAGTCAGTAGTAGTATCATGTCTATATAATAACAGTCAGTAGTAGTATCATGTCTATATAATAACAGTCAGTAGTAGTATCATGTCTATCATGTCTATATAATAACAGTCAGTAGTAGTATCATGTCTATATAATAACAGTCAGTAGTAGTATCATGTCTATATAATAACAGAGTCAGTAGTAGTATCATGTCTATATAATAACAGTCAGTAGTAGTATCATGTCTATATAATAACAGTCAGTAGTAGTATCATGTCTATATAATAACAGTCAGTAGTAGTATCATGTCTATATAATAACAGTCAGTAGTAGTATCATGTCTATATAATAACAGTCAGTCATGTATATAATAACAGTATCATGTCTATATAATAACAGTCAGTAGTAGTATCATGTCTATATAATAACAGTCAGTAGTAGTATCATGTCTATATAATAACAGTCAGTAGTAGTATCATGTCTATATAATAACAGTCAGTAGTAGTATCATGTCTATATAATAACAGAGTCAGTAGTAGTATCATGTCTATATAATAACAGTCAGTAGTAGTATCATGTCTATATAATAACAGTCAGTAGTAGTATCATGTCTATATAATAACAGAGTCAGTAGTAGTATCATGTCTATATAATAACAGTCAGTAGTAGTATCATGTCTATATAATAACAGAGTCAGTAGTAGTATCATGTCTATATAATAACAGTCAGTAGTAGTATCATGTCTATATAATAACAGTCAGTAGTAGTATCATGTCTATATAATAACAGTCAGTAGTAGTATCATGTCTATATAATAACAGTCAGTAGTAGTATCATGTCTATATAATAACAGTCAGTAGTAGTATCATGTCTATATAATAACAGTCAGTAGTAGTATCATGTCTATATAATAACAGAGTAGTAGTATCATGTATATAATAACAGTCAGTATCATGTCTATATAATAACAGTCAGTAGTAGTATCATGTCTATATAATAACAGTCAGTCAGTAGTAGTATCATGTCTATATAATAACAGTCAGTAGTAGTATCATGTCTATATAATAACAGTCAGTAGTAGTCTATCATGTCTATATAATAACAGTCAGTAGTAGTATCATGTCTATATAATAACAGTCAGTAGTAGTATCATGTCTATATAATAACAGTCAGTAGTAGTATCATGTCTATATAATAACAGTCAGTAGTAGTATCATGTCTATATAATAACAGTCAGTAGTAGTATCATGTCTATATAATAACAGTCAGTAGTAGTATCATGTCTATATAATAACAGTCAGTAGTAGTATCATGTCTATATAATAACAGTCAGTAGTAGTATCATGTCTATATAATAACAGTCAGTAGTAGTATCATGTCTATATAATAACAGTCAGTAGTAGTATCATGTCTATATAATAACATGTCTATATAATAACAGTCAGTAGTAGTATCATGTCTATATAATAACAGTCAGTAGTAGTATCATGTCTATATAATAACAGTCAGTCAGTAGTAGTATCATGTCTATATAATAACAGTCAGTAGTAGTATCATGTCTATATAATAACAGTCAGTAGTAGTATCATGTCTATATAATAACAGTCAGTAGTAGTATCATGTCTATATAATAACAGTCAGTAGTAGTATCATGTCTATATAATAACAGTAGTAGTCATGTCTATATAATAACAGTCAGTAGTAGTATCATGTCTATATAATAACAGAGTCAGTAGTAGTATCATGTCTATATAATAACAGTCAGTAGTAGTATCATGTCTATATAATAACAGAGTCAGTAGTAGTATCATGTCTATATAATAACAGTCATATAATAACAGTCAGTAGTAGTATCATGTCTATATAATAACAGAGTCAGTAGTAGTATCATGTCTATATAATAACAGTCAGTAGTAGTATCATGTCTATATAATAACAGTCAGTAGTAGTATCATGTCTATATAATAACAGTCAGTAGTAGTATCATGTCTATATAATAACAGTCAGTAGTAGTATCATGTCTATATAATAACAGTCAGTAGTAGTATCATGTCTATATAATAACAGAGTCAGTAGTAGTATCATGTCTATATAATAACAGTCAGTAGTAGTATCATGTCTATATAATAACAGAGTCAGTAGTAGTATCATGTCTATATAATAACAGTCAGTAGTAGTATCATGTCTATATAATAACAGTCAGTAGTAGTATCATGTCTATATAATAACAGTCAGTAGTAGTATCATGTCTATATAATAACAGTCAGTATAGTATCATGTCTATATAATAACAGTCAGTAGTAGTATCATGTCTATATAATAACAGTCAGTAGTAGTATCATGTCTATATAATAACAGTCAGTAGTAGTATCATGTCTATATAATAACAGTCAGTAGTAGTATCATGTCTATATAATAACAGTAGTATCATGTCTATATAATAACAGTCAGTAGTAGTATCATGTCTATATAATAACAGTCAGTAGTAGTATCATGTCTATATAATAACAGAGTCAGTAGTAGTATCATGTCTATATAATAACAGTCAGTAGTAGTATCATGTCTATATAATAACAGAGTCAGTAGTAGTATCATGTCTATATAATAACAGTCAGTAGTAGTATCATGTCTATATAATAACAGTCAGTAGTAGTATCATGTCTATATAATAACAGTCAGTAGTAGTATCATGTCTATATAATAATAACATGTCTATATAATAACAGTCAGTAGTATCATGTCTATATAATAACAGTCAGTAGTAGTATCATGTCTATATAATAACAGAGTCAGTAGTAGTATCATGTCTATATAATAACAGTCAGTAGTAGTATCATGTCTATATAATAACAGTAGTAGTATCATGTCTATATAATAACAGTCAGTAGTAGTATCATGTCTATATAATAACAGTCAGTAGTAGTATCATGTCTATATAATAACAGAGTCAGTAGTAGTATCATGTCTATATAATAACAGTCAGTAGTAGTATCATGTCTATATAATAACAGAGTCAGTAGTAGTATCATGTCTATATAATAACAGTCAGTAGTAGTATCATGTCTATATAATAACAGTCAGTAGTAGTATCATGTCTATATAATAACAGTCAGTAGTAGTATCATGTCTATATAATAACAGTCAGTAGTAGTATCATGTCTATATAATAACAGTCAGTAGTAGTATCATGTCTATATAATAACAGTCAGTAGTAGTATCATGTCTATATAATAACAGTCAGTAGTAGTATCATGTCTATATAATAACAGTCAGTAGTAGTATCATGTCTATATAATAACAGTCAGTAGTAGTATCATGTCTATATAATAACAGTCAGTAGTAGTATCATGTCTATATAATAACAGAGTCAGTAGTAGTATAGTATCATGTCTATATAATAACAGTCAGTAGTAGTATCATGTCTATATAATAACAGTCAGTAGTAGTATCATGTCTATATAATAACAGTCAGTAGTAGTATCATATAATAACAGTCAGTAGTATAATAATAATAACAGTCAGTAGTAGTATCATGTCTATATAATAACAGTCAGTAGTAGTATCATGTCTATATAATAACAGTCAGTAGTAGTATCATGTCTATATAATAACAGTCAGTAGTAGTATCATGTCTATATAATAACAGAGTCAGTAGTAGTATCATGTCTATATAATAACAGTCAGTAGTAGTATCATGTCTATATAATAACAGAGTCAGTAGTAGTATCATGTCTATATAATAACAGTCAGTAGTAGTATCATGTCTATATAATAACAGTCAGTAGTAGTATCATGTCTATATAATAACAGTCAGTAGTAGTATCATGTCTATATAATAACAGTCAGTAGTAGTATCATGTCTATATAATAACATATAATAACAGTCAGTAGTAGTATCATGTCTATATAATAACAGTCAGTAGTAGTATCATGTCTATATAATAACAGTCAGTAGTAGTATCATGTCTATATAATAACAGAGTCAGTAGTAGTATCATGTCTATATAATAACAGTCAGTAGTAGTATCATGTCTATATAATAACAGAGTCAGTAGTAGTATCATGTCTATATAATAACAGTCAGTAGTAGTATCATGTCTATATAATAACAGTCAGTAGTAGTATCATGTCTATATAATAACAGTCAGTAGTAGTATCATGTCTATATAATAACAGAGTCAGTAGTAGTATCATGTCTATATAATAACAGAGTCAGTAGTAGTATCATGTCTATATAATAACAGTCAGTCAGTAGTAGTATCATGTCTATATAATAACAGTCAGTAGTAGTATCATGTCTATATAATAACAGTCAGTAGTAGTATCATGTCTATATAATAACAGTCAGTAGTAGTATCATGTCTATATAATAACAGTCAGTAGTAGTATCATGTCTATATAATAACAGTCAGTAGTAGTATCATGTCTATATAATAACAGTCAGTAGTAGTATCATGTCTATATAATAACAGTCAGTAGTAGTATCATGTCTATATAATAACAGTCTATATAATAACAGTCAGTAGTAGTCAGTATATAATAACAGTATCATGTCTATATAATAACAGTCAGTAGTAGTATCATGTCTATATAATAACAGTCAGTAGTAGTATCATGTCTATATAATAACAGTCAGTAGTAGTATCATGTCTATATAATAACAGTCAGTAGTAGTATCATGTCTATATAATAACAGTCAGTAGTAGTATCATGTCTATATAATAACAGTCAGTAGTAGTATCATGTCTATATAATAACAGTCAGTAGTAGTATCATGTCTATATAATAACAGTCAGTAGTAGTATCATGTCTATATAATAACAGTCAGTAGTATCATGTCTATATAATAACAGTCAGTAGTATCATGTCTATATAATAACATCAGTAGTAGTATCATGTCTATATAATAACAGTCAGTAGTAGTATCATGTCTATATAATAACAGTCAGTAGTAGTATCATGTCTATATAATAACAGAGTGTAGTAGTATCATGTCTATATAATAACAGTCAGTAGTAGTATCATGTCTATATAATAACAGTCAGTAGTAGTATCATGTCTATATAATAACAGTCAGTAGTAGTATCATGTATATAATAACATGTAGTAGTATCATGTCTATATAATAACAGTCAGTAGTAGTATCATGTCTATATAATAACAGAGTCAGTAGTAGTATCATGTCTATATAATAACAGTCAGTAGTAGTATCATGTCTATATAATAACAGTCAGTAGTAGTATCATGTCTATATAATAACAGTCAGTAGTAGTATCATGTCTATATAATAACAGTCAGTAGTAGTATCATGTCTATATAATAACAGTCAGTAGTAGTATCATGTCTATATAATAACAGTCAGTAGTAGTATCATGTCTATATAATAACAGTCAAGTAGTATCATGTCTAGTAGTAGTATCATGTCTATATAATAACAGTCAGTAGTAGTATCATGTCTATATAATAACAGTCAGTAGTAGTATCATGTCTATATAATAACAGTCAGTAGTAGTATCATGTCTATATAATAACAGTCAGTAGTAGTATCATGTCTATATAATAACAGTCAGTAGTAGTATCATGTCTATATAATAACAGTCAGTAGTAGTATCATGTCTATATAATAACAGTCAGTAGTAGTATCATGTCTATATAATAACAGTCAGTAGTAGTATCATGTCTATATAATAACAGTCAGTAGTAGTATCATGTCTATATAATAACAGTCAGTAGTAGTATCATGTCATATAATAACAGTAGTAGTATCATGTCTATATAATAACAGTCAGTAGTAGTATCATGTCTATATAATAACAGTCATGTAGTAGTATCATGTCTATATAATAACAGTCAGTAGTAGTATCATGTCTATATAATAACAGTCAGTAGTAGTATCATGTCTATATAATAACAGTCAGTAGTAGTATCATGTCTATATAATAACAGTCAGTAGTAGTATCATGTCTATATAATAACAGTCAGTAGTAGTATCATGTCTATATAATAACAGTCAGTAGTAGTATCATGTCTATATAATAACAGTCAGTAGTAGTATGTCTAATAATAACAGTCAGTAGTAGTATCATGTCTATATAATAACAGTCAGTAGTAGTATCATGTCTATATAATAACAGTCAGTAGTAGTATCATGTCTATATAATAACAGTCAGTAGTAGTATCATGTCTATATAATAACAGTCAGTAGTAGTATCATGTCTATATAATAACAGTCAGTAGTAGTATCATGTCTATATAATAACAGTCAGTAGTAGTATCATGTCTATATAATAACAGTCAGTAGTAGTATCATGTCTATATAATAACAGTAGTCAGTAGTAGTATCATGTCTATATAATAACAGTCAGTAGTAGTATCATGTCTATATAATAACAGTCAGTAGTAGTATCATGTCTATATAATAACAGTCAGTAGTAGTATCATGTCTATATAATAACAGTCAGTAGTAGTATCATGTCTATATAATAACAGTCAGTAGTAGTATCATGTCTATATAATAACAGTCAGTAGTAGTATCATGTCTATATAATAACAGTCAGTAGTAGTATCATGTCTATATAATAACAGTCAGTAGTAGTATCATGTCTATATAATAACAGTCAGTAGTAGTATCATGTCTATATAATAACAGTCAGTAGTAGTATCATGTCTATATAATAACAGTAGTAGTATCATGTCTATATAATAACAGTAGTAGTAGTATCATGTCTATATAATAACAGTCAGTAGTAGTATCTATGTCTATATAATAACAGTCAGTAGTAGTATCATGTCTATATAATAACAGTCAGTAGTAGTATCATGTCTATATAATAACAGTCAGTAGTAGTATCATGTCTATATAATAACAGTAGTAGTATCATGTCTATATAATAACAGTCAGTAGTAGTATCATGTCTATATAATAACAGTCAGTAGTAGTATCATGTCTATATAATAACAGTCAGTAGTAGTATCATGTCTATATAATAACAGTCAGTAGTAGTATCATGTCTATATAATAACAGTCAGTAGTAGTAATGTCTATATAATAACAGTCAGTAGTAGTATCATGTCTATATAATAACAGTCAGTAGTAGTATCATGTCTATATAATAACAGTCAGTAGTAGTATCATGTCTATATAATAACAGTCAGTAGTAGTATCATGTCTATATAATAACAGAGTCAGTAGTAGTATCATGTCTATATAATAACAGTCAGTAGTAGTATCATGTCTATATAATAACAGTCAGTAGTAGTATCATGTCTATATAATAACAGAGTCAGTAGTAGTATCATGTCTATATAATAACAGTCAGTAGTAGTATCATGTCTATATAATAACAGTCAGTAGTAGTATCATGTCTATATAATAACAGTCAGTAGTAGTATCATGTCTATATAATAACAGTCATGTAGTAGTATCATGTCTATATAATAACAGTCTATATAATAACAGTCAGTAGTAGTATCATGTCTATATAATAACAGTCAGTAGTAGTATCTATGTCTATATAATATATAATAACAGTCAGTAGTAGTATCATGTCTATATAATAACAGTCAGTAGTAGTATCATGTCTATATAATAACAGTCAGTAGTAGTATCATGTCTATATAATAACAGTCAGTAGTAGTATCATGTCTATATAATAACAGTCAGTAGTAGTATCATGTCTATATAATAACAGTCAGTAGTAGTATCATATATAATAACAGTCAGTAGTAGTATCATGTCTATATAATAACAGTCAGTAGTAGTATCATGTCTATATAATAACAGTCAGTAGTAGTATCATGTCTATATAATAACAGTCAGTAGTAGTATCATGTCTATATAATAACAGTCAGTAGTAGTATCATGTCTATATAATAACAGTCAGTAGTAGTATCATGTCTATATAATAACAGTCAGTAGTAGTATCATGTCTATATAATAACAGTCAGTAGTAGTATCATGTCTATATAATAACAGTCAGTAGTAGTATCATGTCTATATAATAACAGTCAGTAGTAGTATCATGTCTATATAATAACAGTCATAGTAGTATCATGTCTATATAATAACAGTCAGTAGTAGTATCATGTCTATATAATAACAGTCAGTAGTAGTATCATGTCTATATAATAACAGTCAGTAGTATCATGTATATAATAACAGTCAGTAGTAGTATCATGTCTATATAATAACAGTCATAGTAGTATCATGTCTATATAATAACAGTCAGTAGTAGTATCATGTCTATATAATAACAGTCAGTAGTAGTATCATGTCTATATAATAACAGTCAGTAGTAGTATCATGTCTATATAATAACAGTCAGTAGTAGTATCATGTCTATATAATAACAGTCAGTAGTAGTATCATGTCTATATAATAACAGTCAGTAGTAGTATCATGTCTATATAATAACAGTCAGTAGTAGTATCATGTCTATATAATAACAGTCAGTAGTAGTATCATGTCTATATAATAACAGTCAGTCAGTAGTATATAATAACAGTATAGTAGTATCATGTCTATATAATAACAGTAACATGTCTATATAATAACAGAGTCAGTCATATAATAACAGTCAGTAGTAGTATCATGTAGTAACAGTCAGTAGTCTGTCTATATAATAACAGTCAGTAGTAGTATCATGTCTATATAATAACAGTCAGTAGTAGTATCATGTCTATATAATAACAGTCAGTAGTAGTATCATGTCTATATAATAACAGTCAGTAGTAGTATCATGTCTATATAATAACAGTCAGTAGTAGTATCATGTCTATATAATAACAGTCAGTAGTAGTATCATGTCTATATAATAACAGTCAGTAGTAGTATCATGTCTATATAATAACAGTCAGTAGTAGTATCATGTCTATATAATAACAGTCAGTAGTAGTATCATGTCTATATAATAACAGTCAGTAGTAGTATCATGTCTATATAATAACAGTCAGTAGTAGTATCATGTCTAGTCAGTAGTAGTATCATGTCTATAGTAATAAATAACAGTCAGTAGTAGTATCATGTCTATATAATAACAGTCAGTAGTAGTATCATGTCTATATAATAACAGTCAGTAGTAGTATCATGTCTATATAATAACAGTCAGTAGTAGTATCATGTCTATATAATAACAGTCATGTATCATGTCTATATAATAACAGTCAGTAGTAGTATCATGTCTATATAATAACAGTCAGTAGTAGTATCATGTCTATATAATAACAGTCAGTAGTATGTATATAATAACATGTAGTAGTATCATGTCTATATAATAACAGTCAGTAGTAGTATCATGTCTATATAATAACAGAGTCAGTAGTAGTATCATGTCTATATAATAACAGTCAGTAGTAGTATCATGTCTATATAATAACAGTCAGTAGTAGTATCATGTCTATATAATAACAGTCAGTAGTAGTATCATGTCTATATAATAACAGTCAGTAGTAGTATCATGTCTATATAATAACAGTCAGTAGTAGTAGTATATGTCTATATAATAACAGTCAGTAGTAGTATCATGTCTATATAATAACAGAGTCAGTAGTAGTATCATAATAACAGTCTATATATCATATCTATATAATAACAGTCAGTAGTAGTATCATGTCTATATAATAACAGAGTCAGTAGTAGTATCATGTCTATATAATAACAGTCAGTAGTAGTATCATGTCTATATAATAACAGTCAGTAGTAGTATCATGTCTATATAATAACAGTCAGTAGTAGTATCATGTCTATATAATAACAGTCAGTAGTAGTATCATGTCTATATAATAACAGTCAGTAGTAGTATCATGTCTATATAATAACAGTCAGTAGTAGTATCATGTCTATATAATAACATATAATAACAGTAGTAGTATCATGTCTATATAATAACAGTCAGTAGTAGTATCATGTCTATATAATAACAGTCAGTAGTAGTATCATGTATATAATAACAGTCAGTAGTAGTATCATGTCTATATAATAACAGAGTCAGTAGTAGTATCATGTCTATATAATAACAGTCAAGTAGTATCATGTCTATATAATAACAGTCAGTAGTAGTATCATGTCTATATAATAACAGAGTCAGTAGTAGTATCATGTCTATATAATAACAGAGTCAGTAGTAGTATCATGTCTATATAATAACAGAGTCAGTAGTAGTATCATGTCTATATAATAACAGAGTCAGTAGTAGTATCATGTCTATATAATAACAGAGTCATGTAGTATCATATATAATAACAGAGTCAGTAGTAGTATCATGTCTATATAATAACAGAGTCAGTAGTAGTATCATGTCTATATAATAACAGAGTCAGTAGTAGTATCATGTCTATATAATAACAGAGTCAGTAGTAGTATCATGTCTATATAATAACAGAGTCAGAGTCATAACTATTTGTAGTCGTGGTATAGTACCATACTTTGACACGATATTAGCTGTATTGTGAGGGTATGTGACTTGTTGACATGCCTGTTAAGCTTCAGAAGGTGGTTTACTGTATGTAGCTACTGTAGCTGTCTTTTGTTGGTTGGGGGTGAGTCATCTATTATCTGTCATGTATGGAACCAGGAAACATCTCTGCGTCGTGGTCGCCTTCCTGTACAAACCAGGAAACTATCTTGAGTTTGTTAAGTAAAATCAGATGAAATCAAAGAACAACGTGCGCTGGTTTTTGTAATAAGTCATGTTTATTCATGGTTAGGGACATGCTAAATCTCTATTCAGTGGGAGTGGAGAACAAGCTCTGCTCTGAGTCGTTAACTGACCAGGTTCTAGCGTAGAAATAGAATCTATAGAAGGGGTTTCCCCATTCACGTCGGTGACGTCACAATGGGTGGACTGGCAGCCATTAGGAGTGTACCCATAGGAGCACATGTACCCCACTAGTTTAGCAGTCAAACTGCCAGATGTAGAGGTTCTAAGCCCTTTCTAAAGATTATATTTCTATGGCATTGCCGCTAGTCTGCGAAAGATTTGTCAGGAAATATTCACAAGCATGTCTTTTAGTTTGAGGAGGGAAAATAAGCTGCAGTTTTATTACAAGAACAATGGCTGTGAAAGATGCATTTTAACAGTTAAAAACCACTGAACACATTTGTCTAGTGAGAAAAGACTGAGTAAGATGACATTGCTTGATTAACTACATTTAAACCTCAGGTTTGCATCAAGCATAAAATACCTATCCTACAGACAGAGAGACAGACTACATGATCTACAGTACACCGCACCTAATCAGGGATGGGCAGGCTGTCCTTCAGCCTCAATGTACCCAACTCATCCAGCAGTCAGCACATCACATTGGTTGTTTCCCCCCCAAAAATTGCATTCTATTTCATATAGTGCACTACTTTAGACCAGAGCCCTATTCCCTATATAGTGCACTACTTTAGACCAGAGCCCTATTCCCTATATAGTGCACTACTTTAGACCAGAGCCCTATTCCCTATATAGTGCACTACTTTAGACCAGAGCCCCTATTCCCTATATAGTGCATCGTCCCATCAACATGAAAACATCGTCCCATCAACATTAAAACATCGTCCCATCAACATGAAAACATCGTCCCATCAACATTAAAACATCGTCCCATCAACATTAAAACATCGTCCCATCAACATGAAAACATCGTCCCATCAACATGAAAACATCGTCCCATCAACATGAAAACATCGTCCCATCAACATTAAAACATCGTCCCATCAACATTAAAACATTGTCCCATCAACATTAAAACATCGTCCCATCAACATTAAAAAATCGTCCCATCAACATGAAAACATCGACCCATCAACATTAAAACATCGTCCCATCAACATTAAAACATCGTCCCATCAACATTAAAACATCGTCCCATCAACATTAAAACATCGACCCATCAACATTAAAACATCGTCCCATCAACATTAAAACATCGTCCCATCCATATTAAAACATCGTCCCATCAACATTAAAACATCGTCCCATCAACATTAAAACATCGTCCCATCAACATTGAAACATTGTCCCATCAACATTGAAACATTGTCCCATCAACATTAAAACATCGTCCCATCAACATTAAAACATCGTCCCATCAACATTGAAACATTGTCCCATCAACATTAAAACATCGTCCCATCAACATTAAAACATCGTCCCATCAACATTGAAACATCTTCCCATCAACATCGTCCCATCAACATGAAAACATCGTCCCATCAACATGAAATCATCATCCCATCAACATTAAAACATCGTCCCATCAACATTAAAACATCGTCCAATCAACATCGTCCCATCAACATGAAAACATCGTCCCATCAACATGAAAACATTGTCCCATCAACATTAAAACATCGTCCCATCAACATTAAAACATCGTCCCATCAACATTAAAACATCGTCCCATCAACATTAAAACATCTTCCCATCCACATTAAAACATCATCCCATCAACATTAAAACATCGTCCCATCAACATTAAAACATCGTCCCATCAACATTAAAACATCGTCCCATCAACATTAAAACATCGTCCCATCAACATTAAAACATCGTCCCATCAACATTAAAACATCGTCCCATCAACATTGAAACATCTTCCCATCAACATCGTCCCATCAACATTAAAACATCGAGAGGAGGAGAGGAGGAGGCTGTACCCAGGTCAGGAGAGGAGATAACACATGAACTATAGTCGTGTTATAGTGGAGAGGAGGAGGCTGTACCCAGGTCAGGAGATAACACATGAACTATAGTCGTGTTATAGTGGAGAGGAGGAGGCTGTACCCAGGTCAGGAGATAACACATGAACTATAGTCGTGTTATAGTGGAGAGGAGGAGGCTGTACCCAGGTCAGGAGAGGAGATAACACATGAACTATAGTCGTGTTATAGTGGAGAGGAGGAGGCTGTACCCAGGTCAGGAGAGGAGATAACACATGAACTATAGTCCTGTTATAGTGGAGAGGAGGAGGCTGTACCCAGGTCAGGAGAGGAGATAACACATGAACTACAGTCCTGCTATAGTGGAGAGGAGGAGGCTGTACCCAGGTCAGGAGATAACACATGAACTATAGCCCTGTTATAGTGGAGAGGAGGAGGCTGTACCCAGGTCAGGAGATAACACATGAACTATAGTCCTGTTATAGAGGAGAGGAGGAGGCTGTACCCAGGTCAGGAGATAACACATGAACTATAGTCCTGTTATAGAGGAGAGGAGGAGGCTGTACCCAGGTCAGGAGATAACACATGAACTATAGCCCTGTTATAGTGGAGAGGAGGAGGCTGTACCCAGGTCAGGAGATAACACATGAACTATAGTCCTGTTATAGAGGAGAGGAGGAGGCTGTACCCAGGTCAGGAGATAACACATGAACTATAGTCCTGTTATAGAGGAGAGGAGGAGGCTGTACCCAGGTCAGGAGAGGAGATAACACATGAACTACAGTCCTGTTATAGTGGAGAGGAGGAGGCTGTACCCAGGTCAGGAGATAACACATGAACTATAGTCCTGTTATAGAGGAGAGGAGGAGGCTGTACCCAGGTCAGGAGAGGAGATAACACATGAACTACAGTCCTGTTATAGTGGAGAGGAGGAGGCTGTACCCAGGTCAGGAGAGGAGATAACACATGAACTATAGCCCTGTTATAGTGGAGAGGAGGAGGCTGTACCCAGGTCAGGAGATAACACATGAACTATAGCCCTGTTATAGTGGAGAGGAGGAGGCTGTACCCAGGTCAGGAGAGGAGATAACACATTTACATTTACATTTAATTCATTTAGCAGACGCTCTTGTCCTGTTATAGTGGAGAGGAGGAGGCTGTACCCAGGTCAGGAGAGGAGATAACACATGAACTATAGTCCTGTTATAGTGGAGAGGAGGAGGCTGTACCCAGGTCAGGAGAGGAGATAACACATGAACTACAGTCCTGTTATAGTGGAGAGGAGGAGGCTGTACCCAGGTCAGGAGATAACACATGAACTATAGTCCTGTTATAGTGGAGAGGAGGAGGCTGTACCCAGGTCAGGAGATAACACATGAACTATAGTCCTGTTATAGTGGAGAGGAGGAGGCTGTACCCAGGTCAGGAGAGGAGATAACACATGAACTATAGTCCTGTTATAGTGGAGAGGAGGAGGCTGTACCCAGGTCAGGAGATAACACATGAACTATAGTCCTGTTATAGTGGAGAGGAGGAGGCTGTACCCAGGTCAGGAGAGGAGATAACACATGAACTACAGTCCTGTTATAGAGGAGAGGAGGAGGCTGTACCCAGGTCAGGAGAGGAGATAACACATGAACTACAGTCCTGTTATAGTGGAGAGGAGGAGGCTGTACCCAGGTCAGGAGATAACACATGAACTACAGTCCTGTTATAGTGGAGAGGAGGAGGCTGTACCCAGGTCAGGAGATAACACATGAACTATAGTCCTGTTATAGTGGAGAGGAGGAGGCTGTACCCAGGTCAGGAGATAACACATGAACTACAGTCCTGTTATAGTGGAGAGGAGGAGGCTGTACCCAGGTCAGGAGATAACACATGAACTATAGTCCTGCTATAGTGGAGAGGAGGAGGTTGTACCCAGGTCAGGAGATAACACATGAACTACAGTCCTGTTATAGTGGAGAGGAGGAGGCTGTACCCAGGTCAGGAGAGGAGATAACACATGAACTATAGTCCTGTTATAGTGGAGAGGAGGAGGCTGTACCCAGGTCAGGAGAGGAGATAACACATGAACTATAGTCCTGTTATAGAGGAGAGGAGGAGGCTGTACCCAGGTCAGGAGATAACACATGAACTATAGTCCTGTTATAGTGGAGAGGAGGAGGCTGTACCCAGGTCAGGAGATAACACATGTACTATAGTCGTGTTATAGTGGAGAGGAGGAGGCTGTACCCAGGTCAGGAGATAACACATGAACTATAGTCCTGTTATAGTGGAGAGGAGGAGGCTGTACCCAGGTCAGGAGAGGAGATAACACATGAACTATAGTCCTGTTATAGTGGAGAGGAGGAGGCTGTACCCAGGTCAGGAGAGGAGATAACACATGAACTATAGCCCTGTTATAGTGGAGAGGAGGAGGCTGTACCCAGGTCAGGAGAGGAGATAACACATGAACTACAGCCCTGTTATAGTGGAGAGGAGGAGGCTGTACCCAGGTCAGGAGAGGAGATAACACATGAACTATAGTCCTGTTATAGTGGAGAGGAGGAGGCTGTACCCAGGTCAGGAGAGGAGATAACACATGAACTATAGTCCTGTTATAGTGGAGAGGAGGAGGCTGTACCCAGGTCAGGAGAGGAGATAACACATGAACTATAGCCCTGTTATAGTGGAGAGGAGGAGGCTGTACCCAGGTCAGGAGAGGAGATAACACATGAACTATAGTCCTGTTATAGTGGAGAGGAGGAGGCTGTACCCAGGTCAGGAGATAACACATGAACTATAGTCCTGTTATAGTGGAGAGGAGGAGGCTGTACCCAGGTCAGGAGATAACACATGAACTATAGTCGTGTTATAGTGGAGAGGAGGAGGCTGTACCCAGGTCAGGAGAGGAGATAACACATGAACTACAGTCCTGTTATAGAGGAGAGGAGGAGGCTGTACCCAGGTCAGGAGATAACACATGAACTATAGTCCTGTTATAGTGGAGAGGAGGAGGCTGTACCCAGGTCAGGAGAGGAGATAACACATGAACTACAGTCCTGTTATAGTGGAGAGGAGGAGGCTGTACCCAGGTCAGGAGATAACACATGAACTACAGTCCTGTTATAGTGGAGAGGAGGAGGCTGTACCCAGGTCAGGAGAGGAGATAACACATGAACTATAGTCGTGTTATAGTGGAGAGGAGGAGGCTGTACCCAGGTCAGGAGAGGAGATAACACATGAACTACAGTCCTGTTATAGTGGAGAGGAGGAGGCTGTACCCAGGTCAGGAGATAACACATGAACTATAGTCGTGTTATAGTGGAGAGGAGGAGGCTGTACCCAGGTCAGGAGATAACACATGAACTACAGTCCTGTTATAGTGGAGAGGAGGAGGCTGTACCCAGGTCAGGAGAGGAGATAACACATGAACTACAGTCCTGTTATAGTGGAGAGGAGGAGGCTGTACCCAGGTCAGGAGAGGAGATAACACATGAACTATAGCCCTGTTATAGTGGAGAGGAGGAGGCTGTACCCAGGTCAGGAGATAACACATGAACTATAGCCCTGTTATAGTGGAGAGGAGGAGGCTGTACCCAGGTCAGGAGAGGAGATAACACATTTACATTTACATTTAATTCATTTAGCAGACGCTCTTGTCCTGTTATAGTGGAGAGGAGGAGGCTGTACCCAGGTCAGGAGAGGAGATAACACATGAACTATAGTCCTGTTATAGTGGAGAGGAGGAGGCTGTACCCAGGTCAGGAGAGGAGATAACACATGAACTACAGTCCTGTTATAGTGGAGAGGAGGAGGCTGTACCCAGGTCAGGAGATAACACATGAACTATAGTCCTGTTATAGTGGAGAGGAGGAGGCTGTACCCAGGTCAGGAGATAACACATGAACTATAGTCCTGTTATAGTGGAGAGGAGGAGGCTGTACCCAGGTCAGGAGAGGAGATAACACATGAACTATAGTCCTGTTATAGTGGAGAGGAGGAGGCTGTACCCAGGTCAGGAGATAACACATGAACTATAGTCCTGTTATAGTGGAGAGGAGGAGGCTGTACCCAGGTCAGGAGAGGAGATAACACATGAACTACAGTCCTGTTATAGAGGAGAGGAGGAGGCTGTACCCAGGTCAGGAGAGGAGATAACACATGAACTACAGTCCTGTTATAGTGGAGAGGAGGAGGCTGTACCCAGGTCAGGAGATAACACATGAACTACAGTCCTGTTATAGTGGAGAGGAGGAGGCTGTACCCAGGTCAGGAGATAACACATGAACTATAGTCCTGTTATAGTGGAGAGGAGGAGGCTGTACCCAGGTCAGGAGATAACACATGAACTACAGTCCTGTTATAGTGGAGAGGAGGAGGCTGTACCCAGGTCAGGAGATAACACATGAACTATAGTCCTGCTATAGTGGAGAGGAGGAGGTTGTACCCAGGTCAGGAGATAACACATGAACTACAGTCCTGTTATAGTGGAGAGGAGGAGGCTGTACCCAGGTCAGGAGAGGAGATAACACATGAACTATAGTCCTGTTATAGTGGAGAGGAGGAGGCTGTACCCAGGTCAGGAGAGGAGATAACACATGAACTATAGTCCTGTTATAGAGGAGAGGAGGAGGCTGTACCCAGGTCAGGAGATAACACATGAACTATAGTCCTGTTATAGTGGAGAGGAGGAGGCTGTACCCAGGTCAGGAGATAACACATGTACTATAGTCGTGTTATAGTGGAGAGGAGGAGGCTGTACCCAGGTCAGGAGAGGAGATAACACATGAACTACAGCCCTGTTATAGTGGAGAGGAGGAGGCTGTACCCAGGTCAGGAGAGGAGATAACACATGAACTATAGTCGTGTTATAGTGGAGAGGAGGAGGCTGTACCCAGGTCAGGAGATAACACATGAACTATAGTCCTGTTATAGTGGAGAGGAGGAGGCTGTACCCAGGTCAGGAGATAACACATGAACTATAGTCCTGTTATAGTGGAGAGGAGGAGGCTGTACCCAGGTCAGGAGATAACACATGAACTACAGTCCTGTTATAGTGGAGAGGAGGAGGCTGTACCCAGGTCAGGAGAGGAGATAACACATGAACTATAGTCCTGTTATAGTGGAGAGGAGGAGGCTGTACCCAGGTCAGGAGATAACACATGAACTATAGTCCTGTTATAGTGGAGAGGAGGAGGCTGTACCCAGGTCAGGAGATAACACATGAACTATAGTCCTGTTATAGTGGAGAGGAGGAGGCTGTACCCAGGTCAGGAGATAACACATGAACTATAGTCCTGTTATAGTGGAGAGGAGGAGGCTGTACCCAGGTCAGGAGATAACACATGAACTATAGTCCTGTTATAGTGGAGAGGAGGAGGCTGTACCCAGGTCAGGAGATAACACATGAACTATAGCCCTGTTATAGTGGAGAGGAGGAGGCTGTACCCAGGTCAGGAGAGGAGATAACACATGAACTATAGTCCTGTTATAGTGGAGAGGAGGAGGCTGTACCCAGGTCAGGAGAGGAGATAACACATGAACTATAGTCCTGTTATAGTGGAGAGGAGGAGGCTGTACCCAGGTCAGGAGAGGAGATAACACATGAACTATAGTCCTGTTATAGTGGAGAGGAGGAGGCTGTACCCAGGTCAGGAGATAACACATGAACTATAGTCCTGTTATAGTGGAGAGGAGGAGGCTGTACCCAGGTCAGGAGAGGAGATAACACATGAACTATAGCCCTGTTATAGTGGAGAGGAGGAGGCTGTACCCAGGTCAGGAGAGGAGATAACACATGAACTATAGTCCTGTTATAGTGGAGAGGAGGAGGCTGTACCCAGGTCAGGAGAGGAGACCTTTAACCTTTAACCTGTATCCTGTAACCTGTATCCTGTATCCTGTATCCTTTAACCTGTAACCTGTAACCTGTATCCTGTAACCTGTATCCTGTATCCTGTAACCTGTATCCTTTAACCTGTATCCTGTAACCTGTATCCTGTAACCTGTATCCTGTAACCTGTATCCTGTAACCTGTATCCTGTATCCTGTATCCTGTAACCTTTAACCTGTATCCTGTATCCTATAACCTGTAACCTGTATCCTGTAACCTGTATCCTATAACCTGTATCCTGTAACCTGTATCCTGTAACCTGTATCCTGTATCCTATAACCTGTATCCTGTAACCTTTAACCTGTATCCTGTAACCTTTAACCTGTATCCTGTAACCTGTATCCTGTATCCTGTAACCTCTAACCTGTAACCTGTCCTTTCTTTCTCTTCAACGTAGTTCTGAAGTTCTGTGACTCTCCAGGCCTGGAGATTTATATGATTCTAAAATAGTATATTTTTTTAAACCTAATTCAGGCCCTTGTCCTCAGGCAACAGCGTGTGGTATGCAGTCACAGTCAGACTTGGGTACATTTACAAAGGGCTGTGTAAAATCAATAACTCAAATACAGAAGCTTCAGGAAGAAGACTAATAACTACCTTGAAGTTCTCACTTTGAGGTTTTTTTCTTCTTATTTTGTCTGAGACTCTTCTGACATCAGAGATTCAACTGTATTTTACTGTGCATTTGTAAGCCCACTATGGAGAGCTGTTGCTCCAGCCATTGAAGGCATGTTCTGATGCTCGCTCACTTGGCTCCAACTTGGACTACTATTTGGCTCATTAGGTGGGTCAGGATTAAATGTTTCACCAGTATTCACAAGGGTGGCGCTTCTCTTTTTGGAGTAAGTGTGAGTAAGATATTCACAAATGTTTAACTCTACACTAACCTTCAAGACACAGTACTACAAATGTGATGAAGATGGTCATTTTTTTTTACAGTGTTTGAAAGACTACAAAACTAGATTTTCACTAACTCTCAAACACCTATATGTTCTTAAAAGTGCATTAAAGTCTCACATAAGACATTGGAAAATAATAGCGTACATTTCAAAATAAAAGTAGGGTTTGTTCTGATCACTGGTTAACCACAACAGTGGACCAGATTAATTCAGTTTAATCGACATCCACTGTGAATCTATAATAAAAAAAAATGACAGCATAATGGCAACTTCACTTTGGTAGTAATAACTTTTTAACAGTTTAAACAACAGGCAGAAAATAAGTCAATAATAAGTCATCGTGGGGAGTTGACATATCTGGAGGATGTATATTTACAACGAAGTGCTTCAAGGCCCCGATTCCGATTTAGGAAATGATGCCTTTCCTTCGCACGCCTTCACTCCACACTTCTCAGTAGTTGGTATTCAGACTTACCTTATTTGATATTTTGGTATTTTATTAGGAATCCCCAGCAGCTGTTGCGAAAGCAGCAGCTAGTCTTCCTGGGGTCCACACACAAAACATAGAACATGACCTAATACAGAACATGAATAGACAAGAACAGCTCAAAGACAGAACTATATGCATGTAAAAACAGTACACATTGCTGTACACACAAATATCTGGGTCAAAACGAGGAGAGGCGCTGTGCCGCGAGGTGTTGCTTTATCTGTTTATTAAAACCAGGTTTGCTGTTTATTTGATTGATATGAGACAGAAGGAAGTTCCATGCAATAATGGCTCTATATAATACCGTACGCTTTGTTGAATTTGTTCTGGATCTGGGGACTGTGAAAAGACCCCTGGTGGCATGTCTGGTGGGGTAAATGTGTGTGTCAGAGCTGTGTGTACGTTAACTATGCAAACAATTTGGGATTTTCAACACATTGTTTCTTCTAAAAGAAGAAGTGATGCAGTCACACTCCTCAACTCTGAGCCAAGAGAGACTGGCAGCATAGCATTTATAACAGCCCTCTGATTACAATGGAGAGCATGACGTGCCGCTTTGTTCTGGGCCAGCTGCAGCTTAACTAGCTCTTTCTTTGCAGCAGTCAATCACACGACTGGAGAATAATCAAGATAAGACAAAACTAGAGCCTGCATGACTTGTTTGTTTTAATCATGACAGTTTTCAATCTAATGTAACACCAAGTCATGTAGTCTCCTCAACTTGTTCAACAGTTCAACCGTTAAGGTGTATAACAGGCTTTGTAGGCTTGGTTTTCTGTTTAAATGTAATTCAATTGCTGAAAACCCTCCCACATATTCTCTGGTGGACTTTTCATTCAATAGGGGTTTTTCACTACATTTCTCTTAACATCCCTTTAAATACGGTGTACCTTTATTTAGAATTTTTGCAGACAGACTTAAAATACATTGAGAGAACGGGTTCAGAAGATAGGGATCAATGAAAGACAGACATCTAAATATATGCATTTATAGCTCAGTTTTAACACAAACTGGTAGATTAAAAAAAATACTCTAATCTTGTAGATTATTGAGGCATATTTTAGGAAAGTATGTTTTTTTACCTTTATTTAACCAGGCAAGTCAGTTAAGAACAAATTCTTATTTTCAATGACGGCCTAGGAACAGTGGGTTAACTGACCTAGGAACAGTAGGTTAACTGCCTGTTCAAGGGCAGAACGAAAGTATTTGTACCTTGTCAGCTCGGGGGTTTGAACTCGCAACCTTCCAGTTACTAGTCCAACGCTCTAACCACTAGGCTACCCTGCTGCCCCAATTGCAACAAAACAAGTTTGGAGAGACTTCATGCACAAAATATATTGATGAATAAAAAATACAGTGGTTTGATTGATTCTGAAAATTGCCAGATTCAGTTTTTTAACCCATGGTAATGTTGGAAGATTAATGTACATAGAACTATAAGAGGGAGAATAGTGTACAAATCGTAAGCTATACCCCCATCTACTACCTGCTCTAACCATGGAACTATGTGATGACACAGCCAAGTATTGCAACATGGGTCAGGTTCAAACTGTTGCAGCTTGGTCTGCATTCAACTTCATTTTTATTAAAATATTTTAATTTATTCTTTACTTTTAGTATTTTATTTAAAAAATATATTTTTGCATCATTAGTATTATTTTTTTTGCACTCCACTCCATTTGTATTAAAATGTTTTTTATTTAATTTTTTTTGTATATTTTTCTATCATTATTATTTATTTTTTTGCACTCCACTCCATTTGTATTAAAATGTTTTTATTTATTTTTGTATATTTTTCTATCAATATTGTTTATTTTTTTTGCACTCCACTCCATAGCGATTTAATTAGCCTATATGTCTGTTTGATTTTATTTTGATATATTATTAACCGTTACTAACGATCCTCGGCAACAACCACATGGCGGTGACGGCGTTTACAAATGGAGCTAAACGAAACAATGGAATGAAATAGAATGATAATATAGTCTATACCAACTGAAGGGAACGAACAGTAAATTGGCAGTAATACAAAACACTTGTGTTGTTACTACTACTGACGGTCGATACGGATAGTGACCAATATTTAACAAGATAGAAACAGGAAATAGAGACAGTCGGGATAGACTACAATTAATACATTCGCGAGTTTAAAAGCTGCACAACTTAGATTCTGCATAATGGCACAGCTTTTCACGAACTTTACCGTGGGAAAGTTGATATGCTTTAGTTTGCTGCTATGAGACTGGGTTTCACATTTGTCTCCAGAGTTTTACAAGGTAAAATAGATCTAAAACAAGTGTCATTTACATCTCCAATTCCCTTCTCCAAACGGATGACTCCTTTACCTAGCTGTTATCAATATCTCTTATCGAGTAGTAAATTACAGTGCGTGGAGAGGGGTGTTATTTCTTATCAGGAAAAAATAAAATCATGTTTTTCCTGCTTGGAACCGGTATGTTTGCTCGAATTTATTCATGGTTTCCGGGTGTGTAACGGTGGTGGAATTAGGAGGGAATTAAATTAAGGTCAGAATCTGGTGTAACAGCAGACACGCCTTTATTTCTTCATTTCATCTCCACCCAAAACGAATAGACCTGTTCTCATGCTTAAAGACACACTACGCAGAAATGCTCCGCCATTTCTGGTTACTACAATTTTAATAGTTTGTTTTGTCACATATAAACTTAAAGTAGGCAATCAAGTGTAGTGTAAATAATAATTGTACCATCTAAACCGCTGTGAAATATATTTTCAATAACCAAAAATTTTGTATTTTCAGCAGTTTGAAGCTGGTGTACAAAAACCAAAAGTAAAAAAAAAAATACAAAAACGAAACTTAAAAACGGGAAGCATAGCAATAGGGCACATAGAACAGATCTACCACTTCTTAGCACTTGCTTTCAATGAAAACAACAGATCTATAATACACATTTCTATTTTGAATTTTGTCCTGTCATGCAAAAAAAAAAATAAAGTACCGATTGCAGCTTCAAGTTTAAAGTCAGAAAAACGCACATAAAAAGGGAATGACTCGGACAGGAATCGAGGCCTCTGGGAACAACTTCATAATAACCTCAAAGGTCTACATGTGCAAATGAGTCATTTGTTCTTGATTTATTTGACAGGAACTGTGTATCTGTTACCAGATACCAGGACAGCCTGATTTCCCCCCTCTTGTTTACTCCATGACTGTCAATTGGCATGACAATGAGTGACAGGGAGTTGGCATGATAACACAAACAGACTGGCCCTCAGGCTAGGACGAGGGAACCGTCACAACTTGTTTATGTGGTGAATGACAAGCTGCTTTTTTATTTTTACAGAACAGAAACAGTGGAGGGGAACTTCATATAAAGCATAAAAGGATGAGTTTTAAAAAATATATTATTTTATTTTAGTTACTGTTTAGGAGGCTTTCTGCAGACCTATCTTCTGTCCACTCTGCTCTATTCCCTGTTTTGGCCTGTCCAAAGTAGTCCACTGTATAAGGAGTAGGGTGCTCTTTGGGACAAACACTTAACCACAATACCGTAGTAGATAGTATGACACAGTGCAGCCGCAACAACAGCAGCTAGGAGGAGAGACACGGCAAACCCAAGCACTCTGCAGTTGTGATTAACCAGCTAGAACATGGGCCTCTGTGAGGACGCAGCTTGGCAGCTGCCCTCAATGGATGGTTGCATTCTACAGTGTCTTATATAGAAAGCGTACACTCACACACACACACACACACACACACACACACACACACACACACACACTATTAAAATCCAGCTTCAATCACAGCATTTTGTGAAGACAAAAATAAATGAGTGAACACGTGTAGGTTAAGAGCATTTTCCTATCCAATTTGTAAGTCGCTCTGGATAAGAGCGTCTGCCAAATGACATGACTTAAATGTAATGACTTAAATGTAATGACTTAAATGTAATGACTTAAATGTAAATGTCCAAACGGTATACATCAGACGACAACACATTCATAGGCCAACCTAAAAAAATACAACAAAAAACTATATATAAAATAATAATAATAATTGGCATGCATGCATTAGATATTCAGTGAAAAGTTACTGGTCAGTTTGCCCTCTCTAGCCATTAGAGATGGCGTGTTCCAATTCATCTCTTTCCTTCCATCACAGTGACACCCTATTCCATTTAGAGTGCACTTACCAGGGCTTTATTTGTGCACTATATAGGGAACGACAGGGTACCATTTGAGCCTCTAACCAAGAGGAGAATTTGTCTGTGTCTTTTCATTTCTTTAACAAAAACACAAAAAGGAAAAAAAAAGAAAACGTTCCGTTCTACTTTTACAAAGACAAGTATATTACATGTTTTATGTGGTTAAGGGATATTTTTTTGTTCATGATTATGATCATTGTAATAAATTTTAAGACTTTTCTTTTGGCACTATTTGTTAATAAAGTACAGTGTTTTACATGTATAACAATATAACGTTTCCAACCAATATTTAGATGAAAAGACCAAGAGTCTAATCTGAAAACTCAAGTGGAGGCCAACCAAAGTAACACAACAAGCAAGTGGAGGAGATGAAACCGTCCAATCAGGATCAACAGGAGCACGCGCCTTCAGTGGTCGGAGGCTCTTGCGGTTTGTCCATCTTGATGTCAATCACTTTGGGGGGAAAGACAGGTTAAGGAAGCTTTGGGGAAGGCATTTGCAAAAATAAGTTTACCATTAGCTCTTTTCAATTCTACGGCTGTACACCAGCGAAACAGAATTCAATGTCTTTATCTAAAAATAGTCTTACCCTGATTCCTGGCACCCCATCTCCTCGCCACCTTCTCACTTGTATTGAAGGAGAGGGCATAAGGCTCCTCTCAGACGTTCTTATCCAATAGGATGGAGCTTCACTGTCCTCGAAAGTCATAACATCGGGCACTGTTTTAATTTGGACCTGCAGTATGATCTCTGTGACACTAGGTGGTGCTGTTGTTCATCTACGACTAAAAGTCTCAGCTTTCAAGGCAGCAATGCAACCAGGGTGATATAACAGGGTCTCACGGATCAACCGTCCAATATTTACTCCTCCTGTGGAACACAGAGCTCTTACTTTGAAAGTTTAACTTTATAGCTTCTTTAATTCAGGCCCAGTAAGACTTAACCCATTACCACAAAATAAAACCATTCAATACACAAAGTAAGCAAAGCAACAGCATTCTTCAAGAAAAGGACGAAAGAAAATACCAAGAGATGGATAGACTTTACAATCATATCTGCAGTCACTTTAACCATATCTACATGTACATACCACCTCAATCAGCCTGACTAAACGGTGTCTGTATATAGCCTCTCTACTGTATATAGCCTCTCTACTGTATAGAGCCCCTCTACTGTATATAGCCCCTCTACTGTATATAGCCCCTCTACTGTATATAGCCTCTCTACTGTATATAGCCTCGCTTATTGCTATAGCCTCACTACTGTATATAGCCTCTCTACTGTATATAGCCTCTCTACTGTATATAGCCTCTCTACTGTATATAGCCTCGCTTATTGCTATAGCCTCACTACTGTATATAGCCTCTCTACTGTATATAGCCTCGCTTATTGCTATAGCCTCTCTACTGTATATAGCCTCTCTACTGTATATAGCCTCGCTTATTGCTATAGCCTCACTACTGTATATAGCCTCACTACTGTATATAGCCTCTCTACTGTATATAGCCTCTCTGCTGTATATAGCCTCTCTGCTGTATATAGCCTCTCTGCTGTATATAGCCTCTCTACTGTATATAGCCTCTCTACTGTATATAGCCCCTCTACTGTATATAGCCCCTCTACTGTATGTAGCCCCTCTACTGTATATAGCCTCTCTACTGTATATAACCTCTCTACTGTATATAACCTCTCTACTGTATGTAGCCTCTCTACTGTATATAGCCTCTATACTGTATGTAGCCTTTCTACTGTATATAGCCTCTCTACTGTATATAGCCTCGCTTATTGCTATAGCCTCACTACTGTATATAGCCTCTCTACTGTATATAGCCTCTCTACTGTATATAGCCTCTCTACTGTATATAGCCTCTCTACTGTATATAGCCTCGCTTATTGCTATAGCCTCACTACTGTATATAGCCTCTCTACTGTATATAGCCTCGCTTATTGCTATAGCCTCTCTACTGTATATAGCCTCTCTACTGTATATAGCCTCGCTTATTGCTATAGCCTCACTACTGTATATAGCCTCTCTACTGTATATAGCCTCTCTACTGTATATAGCCTCTCTACTGTATATAGCCTCTCTGCTGTATATAGCCTCTCTACTGTATATAGCCTCTCTACTGTATATAGCCTCTCTACTGTATATAGTCTCTCTACTGTATTTAGCCTCGCTTATTGCTATAGCCTCACTACTGTATATAGCCTCTCTACTGTATATAGCCTCTCTACTGTATGTAGCCTCTCTACTGTATGTAGCCTCTCTACTGTATGTAGCCTCTCTACCGTATATAGCCTCTCTACTGTATATAGCCTCTACTGTATATAGCCTCTCTACTGTATATAGCCTCTCTACTGTATATAGCCCCTCTACTGTATATAGCCTCTCTACTGTATATAGCCCCTCTACTGTATATAGCCTCTCTACTGTATGTAGCCTCTCTACTGTATATAGCCTCTCTACTGTATATAGCCTCTCTACTGTATATAGCCTATAGCCTCTACTGTATATATCCTCTACTGTATACAGCCTCTCTTCTGTATATAGCCTCCCTACTGTATATAGCCTCTACTGTATATAGCTTCTCTACTGTATATAGCATCTCTACTGTATATAGCCTCTCTACGGTATATAGCCTCTCTACTGTATATAACCTCTCTAGTGTATATAGCCCCTCTACTGTATATAACCTCTCCACTGTATATCGCCTCTACTGTATATAGCCCCTCTACTGTATAAAGCCCCTCTACTGTATATAGCCCCTCTACTGTATATAGCCCCTCTACTGTATATAGCCCCTCTACTGTATATAGCCCCTCTAGTGTATATAGCCTCTCTAGTGTATATAGCCCCTCTACTGTATATAGCCCCTCTACTGTATATAGCCCCTCTACTGTATATAGCCTCTCTACTGTATATAACCTCTCTACTGTATGTAGCCTCTACTGTATATAACCTCTCTACTGTATATAACCTCTCTACTGTATATAGCCTCTCTACTGTATATAGCCTCTCTACTGTATGTAGCCTCTCTACTGTATGTAGCCTCTACTGTATATAGCCTCTCTACTGTATATAACCTCTCTACTGTATATAGCCTCTCTACTGTATATTGCCTCTCTACTGTATATAGCCTCTCTACTGTATATAACCTCTCTACTGTATGTAGCCTCTACTGTATATAACCTCTCTACTGTATATAACCTCTCTACTGTATATTGCCTCTCTACTGTATATAGCCTCTCTACTGTATATAGCCTCTCTACTGTATATAACCTCTCTACTGTATGTAGCCTCTACTGTATATAACCTCTCTACTGTATATAACCTCTATACTGTATATAACCTCACTACTGTATATAGCCTCTCTACTGTATATAGCCTATCTACTGTATATAGCCTCTCCTGTATATAGCCTCTCTACTGTATAAAGCCTCTCTACTGTATATAACCTCTCTACTGTCTACTACACCTGTTGTATTCAGCATTTCACTGTAAGGTCTACTACACCTGTTGTATTCAGCATTTCACTGTGAGGTCTACCTGTTGTATTCAGCATTTCACTGTGAGTTCTACACCTGTTGTATTCAGCATTTCACTGTAAGGTCTACTACACCTGTTGTATTCAGCATTTCACTGTGAGTTCTACACCTGTTGTATTCAGCATTTCACTGTGAGTTCTACACCTGTTGTATTCAGCATTTCACTGTAAGGTCTACTACACCTGTTGTATTCAGCATTTCACTGTGAGGTCTACTACACCTGTTGTATTCAGCATTTCACTGTGAGTTCTACACCTGTTGTATTCAGCATTTCACTGTGAGGTCTACTACACCTGTTGTATTCAGCATTTCACTGTGAGGTCTACTACACCTGTTGTATTCAGCATTTCACTGTAAGGTCTATTACACCTGTTGTAATCAGCATTTCACTGTGAGGTCTACTACACCTGTTGTATTCAGCATTTCACTGTAAGGTCTATTACACCTGTTGTAATCAGCATTTCACTGTAAGGTCTACTACACCTGTTGTATTCAGCATTTCACTGTGAGGTCTACTACACCTGTTGTATTCAGCATTTCACTGTGAGGTCTACTACACCTGTTGTAATCAGCATTTCACTGTGAGTTCTACATCTGTTGTAATCAGCATTTCACTGTGAGGTCTACTACACCTGTTGTATTCAGCGTTTCACTGTGAGGTCTACTACACCTGTTGTAATCAGCATTTCACTGTGAGGTCTACTACACCTGTTGTATTCAGCGTTTCACTGTAAGGTCTACTACACCTGTTGTATTCAGCGTTTCACTGTGAGGTCTACTACACCTGTTGTAATCAGCATTTCACTGTGAGGTCTACTACACCTGTTGTAATCAGCATTTCACTGTGAGGTCTACTACACCTGTTGTATTCAGCGTTTCACTGTGAGGTCTACTACACCTGTTGTAATCAGCATTTCACTGTGAGGTCTACTACACATGTTGTATTCAGCATTTCACTGTGAGGTCTACTACATCTGTTGTAATCAGCATTTCACTGTGAGGTCTACTACACTACAAATGACCCCTTATTCCCTACATACAGGGCACTACAAATGGCCCCTTATTCCCTACATACAGGACACTACAAATGGCCCCTTATTCCCTACATGCAGGGCACTACAAATGGCCCCTTATTCTCTACATATAGGGCACTACAAATGACACCTTATTCGCTACATATAGGGCACTACAAATAACACTTTATTCCCTACATATAGGGCACTACAAATGGCACCTTATTCCCCACATACAGGGCACAACAAATTACACCTTATTCCCTACACATAGGGCACTACAAATGACACCTTATTCCCTACATATAGGGCACTACAAATGGCCCCTTATTCCCTACATACAGGGCACTACAAATGGTACCTTTCCCTACATATAGGGCACTACAAATGGCCCCTTATTCCCTACATATAGGGCACTACAAATGACACCTTATTCCCTACATATAGGGCACAACAAATGACACCTTATTCCCTTCATATAGGGCACTACAAATGACACCTTATTCCCTACATATAGGGTACTACAAATGGCACTTTATTCCCTACATATAGGGCACTACAAATGACACCTTATTCCCTACATATAGGGCACTACAAATGGCACCTTATTCCCTACATATAAGGGCACTACTGGCCTGGCCTGGTGCCCTATAAAAGGAATAGAGTGCACTATGAAGGGAATAGGGTACACTATGAAGGGAATAGGGTGCACTATGAAGGCAATAGGGTACACTATGAAGGGAATAGGGTGCACTATGAAGGCAATAGGGTGCACTATGAAGGCAATAGGGTACACTATGAAGGGAATAGGGTGCACTATGAAGGCAATAGGGTGCACTATGAAGGCAATATCAAATCAAATAAAATCAAATTTTATTTGTCACATACACATGGTTAGCAGATGTTAATGCGAGTGGAGCGAAATGCTTGTGCTTCTAGTTCCGACAATGCAGTAATAACCAACGAGTAATCTAGCTAACAATTCCAAAACTACTGTCTTATACACAGTGTAAGGAGATAAAGAATATGTACATAGAGATATATGAATGAGTGATGGTACAGAGCGGCATAGGCAAGATGCAGTAGATGGCAGGGTGCACTATGAAGGGAATAGGGTGCACTATGAAGGGAATAGGGTGCACTATGAAGGGAATAGGGTGCACTATGAAGGGAATAGAGTGCACTATGAAGGGAATAGGGTGCACTATGAAGGGAATAGAGTGCAATTTGGGACACACAGGGTCTCAGAGGAGCTCGAAGCCAGGCTGTTTTTCAGATTCCTATTAACATGGACGACCCTGCTCCATCAGAAGGCTGCCTTGCACAGAGACCTCCTCCTCTCCTCTCCCTCTCTACAGCGGAAATTATATGCAGGCCAGGGCCTAAAGCAAGAGAAGAGATTGCTCCATACTAGAAACAGAGGGGAGGTTCGTGCCTCAGGCCTTGACACCGATAGTAAATCACACACTCCAGCCTGACCCACCCTTCTCTCATCCCAAAACACAACCTGCCCCCATTTCAAACAGGCAATTACAACAACTGGATCTCATAAATATAAATATCTGCCCTCAATTCCCCCCCCCCCACACCCCAAAGATATAGGGCAAGACGGTCGATCGTTCAGAACTTCTGTCTGTGTTTTAATGTTTTAACTACCAAATCCCTGGTGGACTGTTACAGGAAAAAGCAGAGCTGGCATTTTATGTTTATTGTCACTGTCGGACCACTGGGCTTGAGGGTGCATGTCTTATGTGTGCATGTGTGTGTTGCCTTTGTGTACTTCCATGCATACTTAGCGAGTTTCCTTAACCACTTAAGAAGTGAACATGCATGTGCGCTGTGCTCCTCCCCTCATCATGTCTCCTTCTCATGGATGTTGCCTCTCTCTTCCCCAGTAGGGAGATCGATACTGTCCAGAGGCCTCTCTCTTTCCCAGTAGGGAGATCGATACTGTCCAGAGGCCTCTCTCTTCCCCAGTAGGGAGATCAATACTGTCCAGAGGCCTCTCTCTTCCCCAGTAGGGAGATCGATACTGTCCAGAGGCCTCTCTCTTCCCTAGTAGGGAGATCGATACTGTCCAGAGGCTTCTCTCTTCCCCAGTAGGGAGATCAATACTGTCCAGAGGTCTCTCTCTTCCCTAGTAGGGAGATCGACACTGTCCAGAGGCCTCTCTCTTCCCCAGTAGGGAGATCGATACTGTCCAGAGGCCTCTCTCTTCCCCAGTAGGGAGATCAATACTGTCCAGAGGCCTCTCTCTTCCCCAGTAGGGAGATCGATACTGTCCAGAGGCCTCTCTCTTCCCTAGTAGGGAGATCGATACTGTCCAGAGGCTTCTCTCTTCCCCAGTAGGGAGATCAATACTGTCCAGAGGTCTCTCTCTTCCCTAGTAGGGAGATCGACACTGTCCAGAGGCCTCTCTCTTCCCCAGTAGGGAGATCGATACTGTCCAGAGGCCTCTCTCTTCCCCAGTAGGGAGATCAATACTGTCCAGAGGCCTCTCTCTTCCCCAGTAGGGAGATCGATACTGTCCAGAGGTCTCTCTCTTCCCCAGTAGGGAGATCAATACTGTCCAGAGGCCTCTCTCTTCCCCAGTAGGGAGATCGATACTGTCCAGAGGTCTCTCTCTTCCCCAGTAGGGAGATCGATACTGTCCAGAGGACTCTCTCTTCCCCAGTAGGGAGATCGATACTGTCCAGAGGCCTCTCTCTTCCCCAGTAGGGAGATCGATACTGTCCAGAGGCCTCTCTCTTCCCCAGTAGGGAGATCGATACTGTCCAGAGGCCTCTCTCTTTCCCAGTAGGGAGATCGATACTGTCCAGAGGTCTCTCTCTTCCCCAGTAGGGAGATCGATACTGTCCAGAGGCCTCTCTCTTTCCCAGTAGGGAGATCGATACTGTCCAGAGGTCTCTCTCTTCCCCAGTAGGGAGATTGATACTGTCCAGAGGCCTCTCTCTTTCCCAGTAGGGAGATCGATACTATCCAGAGGCCTCTCTCTTCCCCAGTAGGGAGATCGATACTGTCCAGAGGCCTCTTTCTTCCCCAGTAGGGAGATCGATACTGTCCAGAGGCCTCTCTCTTTCCCAGTAGGGAGATCGATACTGTCCAGAGGTCTCTCTCTTCCCCAGTAGGGAGATCGATCTCGACTTGAGTAGGGTACTATGGTGTTAAATGCTGTCCAGAGGCCTCTCTTCCCCAGTAGGGAGATCGATACTGTCCAGAGGCCTCTCTCTTCCCCAGTAGGGAGATCGATACTGTCCAGAGGCCTCTCTCTTTCCCAGTAGGGAGATCGATACTATCCAGAGGCCTCTCTCTTCCCCAGTAGGGAGATCGATACTGTCCAGAGGCCTCTTTCTTCCCCAGTAGGGAGATCGATACTGTCCAGAGGCCTCTCTCTTTCCCAGTAGGGAGATCGATACTGTCCAGAGGTCTCTCTCTTCCCCAGTAGGGAGATCGATACTGTCCAGAGGCCTCTCTCTTCCCCAGTAGGGAGATCGATACTGTCCAGAGGCCTCTTTCTTCCCCAGTAGGGAGATCGACACTGTCCAGAGGCCTCTCTCTTCCCAGTAGGGAGATCGATACTGTCCAGAGGCCTCTTTCTTCCCCAGTAGGGAGATCGACACTGTCCAGAGGCCTCTCTCTTTCCCAGTAGGGAGATCGATACTGTCCAGAGGCCTCTCTCTTTCCCAGTTGGGAGATCGATACTGTCCAGAGGCCTCTCTCTTTCCCAGTTGGGAGATCGATACTGTCCAGAGGCCTCTCTCTTTCCCAGTAGGGAGATTGATACTGTCCAGAGGCCTCTCTCTTTCCCAGTTGGGAGATCGATACTGTCCAGAGGCCTCTCTCTTTCCCAGTAGGGAGATCGATACTGTCCAGAGGCCTCTCTCTTCCCCAGTAGGGAGATCGATACTGTCCAAAGGCCTCTCTCTTCCCCAGTAGGGAGATCGATACTGTCCAGAGGCCTCTCTCTTTCCCAGTAGGGAGATCGATACTGTCCAGAGGCCTCTCTCTTCCCCAGTAGGGAGATTGAGGGCCCCAGTGTTGAGGATCAGCGGGGTGGAGATGTGACCTACCCTCACCACCAGGGGGCGGCCCGTCAGGAAGTCCAGTACCCAGTTGCACAGGGCGGGGTCGAGACCCAGCGTCTCGAGCTTGATGACGCGTTTCGAGGGTACTATGGTGTTAAATGCTGAGCTGTAGTCGATGAACAGCATTCTCACATAGGTATTCCTCTTGTCCAGATGGGATGGGGCAGTGTGTAGTGTGGTTGCGACTGTGTCGTCTGTGGACCTATTGGGGCGGTAAGCAAATTGGAGTGGGTCTAGGGTGTCAGGTCGGCTGGAGGAGATATTGTCCTTGATTAGTCTCTCAAAGCACTTCATGATGACGGAAGTGAGTGCGACGGGGCGGTAGTCGTTTAGCTCAGTTACCTTAGCTTTCTTGGGAACAGGAACAATGGTGGCCCTCTTGAAGCATGTGGGAACAGCAGACTGGGATAAGGATAGATTGAATATGTCCGTAAACACACCAGCCAGCTGGTCTGCGCATGCTCTGAGGGCGCGGCTGGGCCTGCAGCCTTGCGAGGGTTAACACGTTTAAATGTTTTACACACGTCGGCTGCAGTGAAGGAAAGTCCGCAGGTTTTGTTAGCGGGCCTTGTCAGTGGCACTGTATTGTCCTCAAAGAGAGCAAAGAAGTTGTTTATTCTGTCTGGGAGCAAGACATCCTGGTCCGTAAACGGGGCTGGTTTTCTTGTTGTAATCCGTGATTGACTGTAGACCCTGCCACATACCTCCTGTGTCTGAGCCGTTGAAATGCGACTCTACTTTGTCTCTATACTGACACTTAGTTTGTTTGATTGCCTTGCGGCGGGAATAGCTACACTGTTTGTATTCGACCAAATTCCTTACGCAGTACCCTACTTTAGACCAAAGCTCTATGGGCCCTGGTCAAACGTGGTGCACTACGTAGGGAAAGGGGTGCCGTTTGGGAATCACATATAATGTCAGCAGAGACACAGAGGGCCTGGATGCGAGGAGGAAAGGACATCAGTGTCACCCTGATGCCCTGTCATAAAGCAGGGTCCCTATATTCTTTCACCTCATCCTCCTCTCCTCCACCAGCTCAGACATCTTCAACCTCCCAAGCCCATTAAAACTAATTAAAATCCGGAGAAAACACAGACAGGGATGGAGATTAAGGTAATTATCTGATCCTGGATTGGGGTGGAAACATTGAGGAAATTAGACTACTGTAGCAGACAAACAGAAGGTCCAGACCGTTAATTAGACTACAGTAGCAGACAAACAGAAGGTCCAGACCGTTAATTAGACTACTGCAGCAGACAAACAGAAGGTCCAGACCGTTAGACTACTGTAGCAGACAAACAGAAGGTCCAGACCGTTAATTAGACTACTGTAGCAGACAAACAGAAGGTCCAGACCGTTAATTAGACTACTGTAGCAGACAAACAGAAGGTCCAGACCGTTAATTAGACTACTGTAGCAGACAAACAGAAGGTCCAGACCGTTAATTAGACTACTGCAGTAGACAAACAGAAGGTCCAGACCGTTAATTAGACTACTGCGGTAGACAAACAGAAGGTCCAGACCGTTAATTAGACTACTGTAGTAGACAAACAGAAGGTCCAGACCGTTAATTAGACTACTGTAGCAGACAAACAGAAGGTCCAGACCGTTAATTAGACTACTGCAGCAGACAAACAGAAGGTCCAGACCGTTAATTAGACTACTGTAGCAGACAAACAGAAGGTCCAGACCGTTAAATAGACTACTGTAGCAGACAAACAGAAGGTCCAGACCGTTAGACTACTGTAGCAGACAAACAGAAGGTCCAGACCGTTAAATAGACTACTGTAGCAGACAAACAGAAGGTCCAGACCGTTAATTAGACCACTGTAGCAGACAAACAGAAGGTCCAGACCGTTAATTAGACTACTGTAGCACACAAACAGAAGGTCCAGACCGTTAATTAGACTACTGTAGCAGACAAACAGAAGGTCCAGACCGTTAATTAGACCACTGTAGCAGACAAACAGAAGGTCCAGACCGTTAATTAGACTACTGTAGCAGACAAACAGAAGGTCCAGACCGTTAATTAGACTACTGTAGCAGACAAACAGAAGGTCCAGACCGTTAACTAGACAACTGTAGCAGACAAACAGAAGGTCCAGACCGTTAATTAGACTACTGTAGCAGACAAACAGAAGGTCCAGACCGTTAATTAGACTACTGCAGTAGACAAACAGAAGGTCCAGACCGTTAGACTACTGTAGCAGACAAACAGAAGGTCCAGACCGTTAATTAGACTACTGTAGCAGACAAACAGAAGGTCCAGACCGTTAATTAGACTACTGTAGCAGACAAACAGAAGGTCCAGACCGTTAGACTACTGTAGCAGACAAACAGAAGGTCCAGACCGTTAATTAGACTACTGTAGCAGACAAACAGAAGGTCCAGACCGTTAATTAGACTACTGTAGCAGACAAACAGAAGGTCCAGACCGTTAATTAGACTACTGTAGCAGACAAACAGAAGGTCCAGACCGTTAATTAGACTACTGCAGCAGATGGTACCAAGAATATACATTTCCTTGCTTCAGGTCCTGAGCTACAGACACTTCGATTTGGGTAAGTCATTTTAGGTGAAAATTGAAAAAAAGGGTCAGATCCTTAATTAATGAGAGAACAGAACAGGAAGAGAACAGAGCAGGAAGAGAAGAGAGCAGGAAGAGAACAGAGCAGAACAAAGCAGAACAGAGCAGGAAGAGAACAGACCAGGAAGAGAACAGAGCATAACAGAGCAGGAAAGAACAGAGCAGGAAGAGAACAGAGCAGGAAGTGAACAGAGCAGGAAGTGAACAGAGCAGAACAGAGCAGGAAGAGAACAGAGCAGAACAGACCAGGAAGAGAACAGAGCAGAACAGAGAAGGAAGAGAACAGAGCAGGAAGAGAACAGAGCAGAACAGAGCAGGAAGAGAACAGAGCAGAACAGAGCAGGAAGAGAACAGAGCAGAACAGAGCAGGAAGAGAACAGAGCAGAACAGAGCAGGAAGAGAACAGAGCAGAACAGATCAGGAAGAGTACAGAGCAGAACTGAGCAGGAAGAGTACAGAGCAGAACAGAGCAGGAAGTGAACAGAGCAGGAAGTGAACAGAGCAGAACAGAGCAGGAAGAGTACAGAGCAGAACAGAGCAGGAAGAGAACAGAGCAGAACAGAGCAGGAAGAGAACAGAGCAGAACAGAGCAGGAAGAGAACAGAGCAGAACAGAGCAGGAAGTGAACAGAGCAGGAAGTGAACAGAGCAGAACAGAGCAGGAAGAGAACAGAGCAGGAAGAGAACAGAGCAGGAAGAGAACAGAGCAGAACAGACCAGGAAGAGAACAGAGCAGAACAGAGCAGGAAGTGAACAGAGCAGAACAGAGCAGGAAGAGAACATAAATATAACTCTCAACTATCCAGTTGGTCTGTATTAATTTAATAAAAACAAAGGCAACTGGACAATTTTTTTGACACCAAAACTATGCAAACGCCTATTAAAGGCTTCTGAATGTTCAAGGGTAGTTGACAATGTCCCTGGCACTAGAAGTGGAGAGTTGGATGGTGGAGGGGGGGCAACCTGCCAGTACTACAGTCAAGTGGGTTAGTTTGTCCTAATAGGCACTTCAGTGCATTAAACATTGTTCTGGTGCCAAGATGCTGTTGACCAGATTGAAGCTTTGCTGACACATTTATTGTGAACAAAAAACCGTCTCAACAAGCAGCAGACTTCCTCTATGGTTCAGTTTGTAGAACATGGTCCTCTGTAGTTCAGTTAGTAGAGCATGGTCATCTGTAGTTCAGTTAGTAGAACATGGTCACCTGTAGTTCAGTTAGTAGAACATGGTCCTCTGTAGTTCAGTTAGTAGAACATGGTCCTCTGTAGTTCAGTTAGTAGAACATGGTCCTCTGTAGTTCAGTTGGTAGAACATGGTCATCTGTAGTTCAGTTAGTAGAACATGGCCCTCTGTAGTTCAGTTAGTAGAACATGGTCCTCTGTATTTCAGTTGGTAGAGCATGGCTCCAGGTCCTCTGTAGTTCAGTTAGTAGAACATGGTTGTCTGTAGTTCAGATAGTAGAACATGGTCCTCTGTAGTTCAGTTTGTAGAACATGGTCTTCTGTAGCTCAGTTGGTAGAGCATGGTCCTCTGTAGTTCAGTTAGTAGAACATGGTCGTCTGTAGTTCAGTTAGTAGAACATGGTCCTCTGTAGTTCAGTTTGTAGAACATGGTCCTCTGTAGTTCAGTTAGTAGAGCATGGCTCCAGGTCCTCTGTAGTTCAGTAAGTAGAACATGGTCCTCTGAAGTTCAGTTGGTAGAGCATGGTCCTCTGTAGTTCAGTTAGTAGAACATGGCCCTCTGTAGTTCAGTTGGTAGAACATGGTCCTCTGTAGTTAGTAGAACATGGTCCTCTGTAGTTCAGTTAGTATAGCATGGCTCCAGGTCCTCTGTAGTTCAGTTAGTAGAACATGGTCCTCTGTAGTTCAGTTAGTAGAACATGGTCCTCTGTAGTTCAGTTAGTAGAACATGATCCTCTGTAGTTCAGTTAGTTGAACATGGTCCTCTGTAGTTCAGTTAGTAGAGCATGGTCCTCTGTAGTTCAGTTAGTAGAGCATGGTCATCTGTAGTTCGTAGAACATGGTCCTCTGTCGTTCAGTTGGTAGAGCATGGTCCTCTGTAGTTAGTAGAACATGGTCCTCTGAAGTTCAGTTGGTAGATCATGGTCCTCTGTAGTTAGTAGAATATGGTCATCTGTAGTTCAGTTAGTAGAGCATGGCTCCAGGTCCTCTGTAGTTCAGTTGGTAGAGCATGGCTCCAGGTCCTCTGTGGTTCAGTTAGTAGAACATGGTCCTCTGTGGTTCAGTTAGTAGAACATGGTCCTCTGTAGTTCAGTTGGTAGATTATGGTCCTATGTAGTTCAGTTGATAGAGCATGGTCCTCTGTAGTTAGTAGAACATGGTCCTCTGTAGTTCAGTTTGTAGAGCATGGTCCACTGTAGTTCAGTTGATAGAGCATGGTCCTCTGTAGTTAGTAGAACATGGTCCTCTGAAGTTCAGTTGGTAGAGCATGGTCCTCTGTAGTTAGTAGAACATGGTCCTCTGAAGTTCAGTTGGTAGAGCATGGTCCTCTGTAGTTAGTAGAAGATGGTCATCTGTAGTTCAGTTGGTAGAGCATGGTCCTCTGTAGTTAGTAGAAGATGGTCATCTGTAGTTCAGTTGGTAGAGCATGGTCCTCTGTAGTTCAGTTGGTAGAGCATGGTCCTCTGTAGTTCAGTTAGTAGAACATGGTCCTCTGTAGTTCAGTTAGTAGAACATGGTCGTCTGTAGTTCAGTTAGTAGAACATGGTCCTCTGTAGTTCAGTTAGTAGAAGATGGTCATCTGTAGTTCAGTTAGTAGAACATGGTCCTCTGTAGTTCAGTTGGTAGAGCATGGTCCTCTGTAGTTCAGTTAGTAGAACATGGTCCTCTGTATTTCAGTTGGTAGAGCATGGCTCCAGGTCCTCTGTAGTTCAGTTAGTAGAACATGGTTGTCTGTAGTTCAGATAGTAGAACATGGTCCTCTGTAGTTCAGTTTGTAGAACATGGTCTTCTGTAGCTCAGTTGGTAGAGCATGGTCCTCTGTAGTTCAGTTAGTAGAACATGGTCGTCTGTAGTTCAGTTAGTAGAACATGGTCCTCTGTAGTTCAGTTTGTAGAACATGGTCCTCTGTAGTTCAGTTAGTAGAGCATGGCTCCAGGTCCTCTGTAGTTCAGTAAGTAGAACATGGTCCTCTGAAGTTCAGTTGGTAGAGCATGGTCCTCTGTAGTTCAGTTAGTAGAACATGGCCCTCTGTAGTTCAGTTGGTAGAACATGGTCCTCTGTAGTTAGTAGAACATGGTCCTCTGTAGTTCAGTTAGTATAGCATGGCTCCAGGTCCTCTGTAGTTCAGTTAGTAGAACATGGTCCTCTGTAGTTCAGTTAGTAGAACATGGTCCTCTGTAGTTCAGTTAGTAGAACATGATCCTCTGTAGTTCAGTTAGTTGAACATGGTCCTCTGTAGTTCAGTTAGTAGAGCATGGTCCTCTGTAGTTCAGTTAGTAGAGCATGGTCATCTGTAGTTCGTAGAACATGGTCCTCTGTCGTTCAGTTGGTAGAGCATGGTCCTCTGTAGTTAGTAGAACATGGTCCTCTGTAGTTCAGTTGGTAGATCATGGTCCTCTGTAGTTAGTAGAATATGGTCATCTGTAGTTCAGTTAGTAGAGCATGGCTCCAGGTCCTCTGTAGTTCAGTTGGTAGAGCATGGCTCCAGGTCCTCTGTGGTTCAGTTAGTAGAACATGGTCCTCTGTGGTTCAGTTAGTAGAACATGGTCCTCTGTAGTTCAGTTGGTAGATTATGGTCCTATGTAGTTCAGTTGATAGAGCATGGTCCTCTGTAGTTAGTAGAACATGGTCCTCTGTAGTTCAGTTTGTAGAGCATGGTCCACTGTAGTTCAGTTGATAGAGCATGGTCCTCTGTAGTTAGTAGAACATGGTCCTCTGAAGTTCAGTTGGTAGAGCATGGTCCTCTGTAGTTAGTAGAACATGGTCCTCTGAAGTTCAGTTGGTAGAGCATGGTCCTCTGTAGTTAGTAGAAGATGGTCATCTGTAGTTCAGTTGGTAGAGCATGGTCCTCTGTAGTTAGTAGAAGATGGTCATCTGTAGTTCAGTTGGTAGAGCATGGTCCTCTGTAGTTCAGTTGGTAGAGCATGGTCCTCTGTAGTTCAGTTAGTAGAACATGGTCCTCTGTAGTTCAGTTAGTAGAACATGGTCGTCTGTAGTTCAGTTAGTAGAACATGGTCATCTGTAGTTCAGTTAGTAGAACATGGTCCTCTGTAGTTCAGTTGGTAGAGCATGGTCCTCTGTAGTTCAGTTGGTAGAGCATGGCTCCAGGTCCTCTGTGGCTCAGTTGGTAGAGCATGGCTCCAGGTCCTCTGTAGTTAGTAGAACATGGTCCTCTGTAGTTCAGTTAGTAGAGCATGGTCCTCTGTAGTTAGTAGAACATGGTCCTCTGTAGTTCAGTTGGTAGAGCATGGTCCTCTGTAGTTAGTAGAGCATGGTCCTCTGTAGTTCAGTTGGTAGAGCATGGCTCCAGGTCCTCTGTGGCTCAGTTGGTAGAGCATTGCTCCAGGTCCTCTGTGGCTCAGTTGGTAGAGCATGGCTCCAGGTCCTCTTTAGTTCAGTTGGTAGAGCATGGCTCCAGGTCCTCTGTGGCTCAGTTGGTAGAGCATGGCGCTTGTAAAAGCCAGGATTGTGGGTTCGATTTCTGCTGGGATCACCCATACGAAAATGTATGCATGCATCACTCATAAGTCACTTTGCATAAAATCCTCTGCTGAAATATATTAGACTGGTGTAGGGGGCTGGTGTAGGGGGCTGGCGTAGGGGGCTGGCGTAGGGGACTGGTGTAGGGGGCTGGCGTAGGGGACTGGCGTAGGGGGCTGGCGTAGGGGGCTGGCGTAGGGGACTGGTGTAGGGGGCTGGTGTTGGGGGCTGGCGTAGGGGGCTGATGTAGGGGACTGACGTAGGACGTAGGGCCCATAGTGCACTATATAGGGTTTAGGGTGCCATTTGGGATGTAGTCCAGCAGCACACTTCAGTGATGACTGATGGCGGACGATTCCGGTCACTACATTAAATCACACAGCCCAGCCGAGACGAAGCCACTTCCCGAACCCCAGCAGCTGCCTTCATCTGCACCCTGTCAACCCGACCACACAGAGCCTGTCAGGCCCCACAGCTCAAACACAGCGAGCCGTCTAGCGGCGTGTCACGCAGCAAGCTCATCTAATTGGACGAGGACCAGAAGAACACAGAGTTTGAGCTCCACCACTGTTCAGAGTGTATTTCTGGAGAACCTTGGGCTTCAGACAGGAGACCAGAGAGGTTCACTGCCAATGACTGGAACGAACTACAAAAAAATCTCTGAAACTGGAAACAATTATCTCCCTCACTAGCTTTAAGCACCAACTGTCAGAGCAGCTCACAGATTACTGCACCTGTACATAGCCCACCTATAATTTAGTCTAAACAACTAACTCTTTCCCTACTGTATTTAATTTATTTATTTATTTTGCTCCTTTGCACCCCATTATTTTTATTTCTACTTTGCACATTCTTCCATTGCAAATCTACCATTCCAGTGTTTTACTTGCTATATTGTATTTACTTTGCCACCATGGCCTTTTTTTGCCTTTACCTCCCTTATCTCACCTCATTTGCTCACATCGTATATAGACTTATTTTTCTACTGTATTATTGACTGTATGTTTGTTTTACTCCATGTGTAACTCTGTGTTGTTGTATGTGTCGAACTGCGTTGCTTTATCTTGGCCAGGTCACAGTTGTAAATGAGAACTTGTTCTCAACTTGCCTACCTGGTTAAATAAAATCATTTTAAAAAGTACGGAGAGGTTTGAGAAAAAGTTGAAACAACATGTTTTTTCCTGAGCCTGACGATCTTTTTCATTCAGGGCACTTAGTCCGTGTTGCTCAGTCAGTCAGTTGAGTCTGTTAAATGACTCTCTACTGTAAGAGTCTCTGGATAAGAGAGTCAGCTAAATGACTCTCTACTGTAAGAGTCTCTGGATAAGAGAGTCTGCTAAATGACTCACTACTAGTGTGTCTCTCTGGATAAGAGAGTCTGCTAAATGACTCACTACTAGTGTGTCTCTCTGGATAAGAGAGTCTGCTAAATGACTCCCTACTGTAAGACTCTCTGGATAAGAGAGTCTGCTAAATGACTCACTACTAGTGTGTCTCTCTGGATAAGAGAGTCTGCTAAATGACTCACTACTAGTGTGTCTCTCTGGATAAGAGAGTCTGCTAAATGACTCACTACTGTAAGACTCTCTGGATAAGAGAGTCTGCTAAATGACTCACTACTAGTGTGTCTCTCTGGATAAGAGAGTCTGCTAAATGACTCCCTACTGTAAGACTCTCTGGATAAGAGCGTCTGCTAAATGACTCACGACTGTAAGACTCTCTGGATAAGAGAGTCTGCTAAATGACTCCCTACTGTAAGACTCTCTGGATAAGAGAGTCTGCTAAATGACTCACTACTAGTGTGTCTCTCTGGATAAGAGAGTCAGCTAAATGACTCACGACTGTAAGACTCTCTGGATAAGAGAGTCTGCTAAATGACTCACGACTGTAAGACTCTCTGGATAAGAGAGTCTGCTAAATGACTCCCTACTGTAAGACTCTCTGGATAAGAGAGTCTGCTAAATGACTCACTACTAGTGTGTCTCTCTGGATAAGAGAGTCAGCTAAATGACTCACTAATGTAAGACTCTCTGGATAAGAGAGTCTGCTAAATGACTCACGACTGTAAGACTCTCTGGATAAGAGAGTCTGCTAAATGACTCCCTACTGTAAGACTCTCTGGATAAGAGAGTCTGCTAAATGACTCACGACTGTAAGACTCTCTGGATAAGAGAGTCTGCTAAATGACTCACGACTGTAAGACTCTCTGGATAAGAGAGTCTGCTAAATGACTCCCGACTGTAAGACTCTCTGGATAAGAGAGCTGAGGCCTAAGTGCAGTAAAAGGATACTTCCCTCCTTGCTCGTCTCCTGCATGCTCTCCATCCCGGGAAGGGCAGCCGCCACACGCCGAAACAGCTGGAGAGAGAGAGGGAGAGGGAGGGGGGGGGGAGGGGGAGAGAGAGAGAGAATGAGAGGGGGTGGGAGGGGGAGAGAGAGAGAGAGGGAGAGGGGGAGAGGGAGATGGGGGGGGGGAGGGGGAGAGGGAGAGAGAGGGAGAGTGGGAGAGGCAGAGGGAGTGGGAGTGGGAGAGAGAGAGGGGAGAGGGGGGCGGGAGGGGGAGAGAGAGAGGGAGTGGGAGAGAGGGAGTGGGAGAGGCAGTGGCAGAGGCAGAGGCAGAGGGAGTGGGAGTGGGAGAGAGAGAGGGAGAGACTCTCTGCAGAGGCAGAGGCAGAGGGAGAGGGAGAGGGGGGCGGGAGGGGGAGAGAGAGAGAGATCTACAGATGTGGGGCAGGAGGGGGAGAGAGCGAGAGAGGGAGAGGGGGTGGGAGAGAGGGAGTGGGAGAGGGAGAGGGAGAGGGGGGGCGGGAGGGGGAGAGAGAGAGGGAGGCAGAGGGGGGAGAGGGAGGGGGGGGGCGGGAGGGGGAGAGAGAGAGGCAGAGGGGGAGAGGGAGGGGGGGGCGGGAGGGGGAGAGAGAGAGAGGGCAGAGGGGGCGGGAGGGTGAGAGAGAGAGAGAGAGGGTTCTCAGTGGGAGAGAGGGGTTGGGAGAGGGAGAGGCAGAAGCAGAGGGAGAGGCAGAGGCAGAGGCAGAGGGAGAGGGAGAGGGGGGGTGGGAGTGGGAGAGGGAGAGGGAGTGGGAGAGGGAGAGGGAGAGAGAGTGGGAGTGGGAGAGAGAGATGGAGTGGGAGAGAGAGATGGAGTGGGAGAGGGAGAGGCAGAGGCAGAGGCAGAGGGAGAGGGAGAGGGAGTGGGAGAGAGAGAGGGAGTGGGAGAGAGAGAGGCAGAGGGAGAGGGGAGAGAGAGAGGGAGAGAGAGTGGGAGTGGGAGAGAGAGATGGAGTGGGAGAGAGAGATGGAGTGGGAGAGGGAGAGGCAGAGGCAGAGGCAGAGGGAGAGGGAGTGGGAGAGAGAGAGGGAGTGGGAGAGAGAGAGGGAGAGGCAGAGGGAGAGGCAGAGGCAGAGGCAGAGGCAGAGGCAGAGGGAGAGGGAGAGGGAGTGGGAGAGGGAGAGGGAGTGGGAGAGAGAGAGGGAGAGGCAGAGGCAGAGGGAGAGGGAGAGGGAGGGGAGAGGGAGAGGGAGAGGGAGAGGGAGAGGGGAGAGGATCAGAACACTGTGACTCATATACGCTCCCCAACAGAGAGAGAGTGTCTCATCCATCCACCCTCTTCACCTGTGGACCCAATCAACTCGCTCAGACAGGAAGCTACCAGCATGCACTGGGGCCAGGGGAAGGCAGAAAGCACTCACACAGTCAGTCAGTCACACTGGACGGATGGTTGGAGGACAGCCAGGTTGACATACCCTCTCTGTGGTGCCATTCTGGTGACTACTGCCAGTCCAATTACAGAGAAACATAGTACAGGAGGAAGAGAGATGGATCATCTCATTCTATTTCCTATTTCTATTGGACCTTTTTTTAGGGGAGGCACCATTGAGACCAGGGTCTCATTCACAAGCGCTGCATATACATTTCATCAGACAGAAAATCTATTTCCAAAATCAAATCAAGATACAATGAAATTAAAAAATACATTTAAAAAAAAATACAAGCACGACAGAATATTCCAGAAATACATTCCTCAATAAGAAGGTCCCCAATCAAGACGTTAAATCGCACGAGCAGCACCAGAACATGCAACTGTACTGAGTTTTGTAGACTGTTCTAGCAATGAGGTGCATTAAAACTAAAAAGAGTATTTACATAATTTGGAGACCTGAACAACCTCAATATTTAACCAAACATGTGAACCAACCGTGTAATATTTTATACTAAAACAACAAAATTAGGGGGCTGGGGGCTGGTGTTTTTTATTTTACCAGGCAAGTCAGTTAAGAACAAATTCTTATTTTCAATGACAGCCTAGGAACAGTGGGTTAACTGCCTGTTCAGGGGCAGAACGACAGATTTTGTACCTTGTCAGCTCGGGGATTTGAACTTTCAACCTTTCGGTTACTAGTCCAACGCTCTAACCACTAGGCTACACTGCCGCCCAATGTAAAATAAAAAAATACAACACAACATTTAAGAAAAAGAGTTACATTCCTCAGCTACTAGGTCCTCAATCAAGACTTTAAATTGCCCGAGCGGCACCACAACATCCAAATGTAATGAGTTTTGTAAACTGTTTCAGCAGTGAAGTGCATTACAACTAAAAAAGCATTTATATAATTTGGTGGAGATCTGAAGGAACCTCAAGAGTTAACCAACCCTGTGACCGGGTTTGGTGAGGCATATTTATACACGAAATCAACAAAGTTGCGTAAGTTGGAAGCTTGTGTAGTAGAACTTTCTATATAAAAACAGAATAGTGATCTACTGGACTTGAGTAGTGAGTATCAACCTTTAAATACAGGATGCAGTAGTGAATATTAAAACTGTCCCCTGTGAGAAAGCGAAGGGCCCTACGATGGTAAACAACATCTAGAGGTTTAAGAGAAGTCGCTGCTGCAATTCTGTCACCATAGTCAAGAACTGACAGGACAGTTGACTGTACATCCAGGATCAAACCCGGGTCTGTAGTGACTCCTGCAGTGCCTTAGACCGCTGCGCCACTCGGGACGTCAAATCAACTTTCTATCCCTGGATTAGAACATGCAAAACCTTTGGCACCAGAGATAGATGCTTCCTCTATCGGTCATCCCCGTCCACCTATTTCAACCTTTGAATGAGAACGTGATGGTCATCTGTGTCGAAGGGCCTTGTGTAAAAATAAGGCAGCAAAATGCTTTCTATGATCTAGCAAGTTAATACATCATCTAAAATAATGTCCTGGTCTAAATGGCCACCTGGTCTAAATGTCCACCCGGTCTAAAGTGTCCACCCGGTCTTTTACTTACCTTTATTTAACTAGGCAAGTCAGTTAAGAACAAATTCTTATTTTCAATGACGGCCTAGGAACAGTGGGTTAACTGCCTGTTCAGGGGCAGAATGACAGATTTGTACCTTGTCAGCTCGGGGGTTTGAACTTGCAACCTTTCCGGTTACTAGTCCAACGCTCTAACCACTAGGCTACGCTGCCGTCCACCCGGTCTAAATGTCCACCCGGTCTAAATGTCCACCCGGTCTAAATGTCCACCCGGTCTAAATGTCCACCCGGTCTAAATGTCCACCTGGTCTAAATGTCCACCTGGTCTAAATGTCCAGCTCAAAGTAGTGCACTATATAGGGAATAGGGCTCTGGTCTAAAGTAGTGCACTATACAGGGAATAGGGGCTCTGGTATAAAGTAGTGCACTATATAGGGAATAGGGCTCAGGTCTAAAGTAGTGCACTATACAGGGAATAGGGGCTCTGGTCTAAAGTAGTGCACTATACAGGGAATAGGAGCTCTGGTCTAAAGTAGTGCACTATACAGGGAATAGGGGCTCTGGTATAAAGTAGTGCACTATATATAGGAAACAGGGGCTCTGGTATAAAGTAGTGCACTATATAGGGAATAGGGCTCTGGTATAAAGTAGTGCACTATATAGGGAATAGGGCTCTGGTCTAAAGTAGTACACTATATAGGGAATAGGGCTCTGGTCTAAAGTAGTGCACTATATAGGGAACAGGGTGCCATTGGGGACATGCGACATAACGTTTCCCAGTAACAACATAACGTTTCCCAGTAACGTTTCCCAGTAACAACATAACGTTTCCCAGTAACAACATAACGTTTCCCAGTAACAACATAACGTTTCCCAGTAACAACATAACGTTTCCCAGTAACAACATAACGTTTCCCAGTAACAACATAACGTTTCCCAGTAACAACATAACGTTTCCCAGTAACAACATAATGTTTCCTAGTAACAACATAACGTTTCCCAGTAAGTTCCCTCCTCCCTCTCTCCCTCTCTCCCTCCCTCTCTCCCTCTCTCCCTCCCTCCCCCCTCCTCCCTCTCCCCTCCCTCCCTCTCCCTCCCCCCTCCCTCTCTCTCTCTCTCTCTCCCTCCCTCCCTCTCCCTCCCTCCCCCCCCCTCCCTCTCTCCCCCTCCCCTCCCTCTCTCCCTCCCCCTCCCTCTCTCCCTCCCTCCCCCCTCCCGCTCTCCCTCCCCCTCCCTCTCTCGCTCCCTCCCTCCCCTGCCACCCTCCCTCCCTCCCTCCCTCCCTCCCTCCCTCCCTCCCTCCCTCCCTCCCTCCCTCCCTCCCTCCCTCTCGTATAGTTAATAAAGGGTTTTATAAAGACAAGCTAACAGTATATTGTGTCTGTGAAGGGAACCACGTTGTCACCCAGCACTGAGGCAAACACGTGACCCATTGTTCTGCATTACTTCAGGACCACTAATGGAACAAAGGGACCAGAGCATAACTGATCAAACAAAGAGGATAAACACCCCACTGTTAACCCTGCTGGCTCGCCTGTGTCATTCATAGACCATTGGTACAATCTTGTACAATTGATACTAACTGATATCAGGCAGTGGTCGTCTCTCTCTCAACCCAGCTCTCTCTGACTTCCTGCAGTTAGTGGTAATAGACCTGATTCCAACCAAAAGTCCTTTTCTATATTCGATTACAAACACTTTACACTAGACACTGTGTAGCCTAGTGGTTAGAGCATTGGACTTGCAACCAAAAGGTTGCAAGTTCAAATCCCCGAGCTGACAAGGTACAAAATCTGTCGTTCTGCCCCTGAACAGGCAGTTTACCCACTGTTCCTAGGCCGTCATTGAAAATAAGAATTTGTTCTTAACTGACTTGCCTGGTTAAATAAAGGTAAAAAAACAAAAAACAAATTGCTCATAAATCAAAGGACAAGTCAGTCGTGGGAAAAATGACTCAGTCATGCCCTCTGCCACTGAACCGTTTCCTGTCAGCAGTGATCAGATATAATCAGTATATGTGGTTCGTGCAGAAATACGACCCGGAGATGTAGTGTCGTCAACACTCAGAGGGACTGAAAGAAAATTATACAGACATGCAGATTCACGGCTGTAGCTTGTCTTGATGCTGGTCTCAATAAACACTAACCTGTTTGACGTTGTAGCTTGTCTTGACACTGGTCTCAATAAACACTAACCTGTTTGACGTTGACGCTGGTCTCAATAAACACTAACCTGTTTGACATTGTAGCTTGTCTTGACGCTGGTCTCAATAAACACTAACCTGTTTGACGTTGTAGCTTGTCTTGACACTTGTCTCAATAAACACTAACCTGTTTGACGTTGTAGCTTGTCTTGACGCTGGTCTCAATAAACACTAACCTGTTTGACGTTGTAGCTTGTCTTGACGCTGGTCTCAATAAACACTAACCTGTTTGACGTTGTAGCTTGTCTTGACGCTGGTCTCAATAAACACTAACCTGTTTGACGTTGTAGCTTGTCTTGACGCTGGTCTCAATAAACACTAACCTGTTTGACGTTGTAGCTTGTCTTGACGCTGGTCTCAATAAACACTAACCTGTTTGACGTTGTAGCTTGTCTTGACGCTGGTCTCAATAAACACTAACCTGTTTGACGTTGTAGCTTGTCTTGACGCTGGTCTCAATAAACACTAACCTGTTTGACGTTGTAGCTTGTCTTGACGCTGGTCTCAATAAACACTAACCTGTTTGACGTTGTAGCTTGTCTTGACGCTGGTCTCAATAAACACTAACCTGTTTGACGTTGTAGCTTGTCTTGACGCTGGTCTCAATAAACACTAACCTGTTTGACGTTGTAGCTTGTCTTGACGCTGGTCTCAATAAACACTAACCTGTTTGACGTTGTAGCTTGTCTTGACGCTGGTCTCAATAAACACTAACCTGTTTGACGTTGTAGCTTGTCTTGACGCTGGTCTCAATGAACACTAACCTGTTTGACGGTGTAGCTTGTCTTGACGCTGGTCTCAATAAACACTAACCTGTTTGACGTTGTAGCTTGTCTTGGCGCTGGTCTCAATAAACACTAACCTGTTTGACATTGTAGCTTGTCTTGGCGCTGGTCTCAATGAACACTAACCTGTTTGACGTTGTAGCTTGTCTTGACACTGGTCTCAATAAACACTAACCTGTTTGACGTTGTAGCTTGTCTTGACGCTGGTCTCAATAAACACTAACCTGTTTGACGTTGTAGCTTGTCTTGACACTGGTCTCAATAAACACTAACCTGTTTGACGTTGTAGCTTGTCTTGGCACTGGTCTCAATAAACACTAACCTGCTTGTCTTGACGCTGGTCTCAATAAACACTAACCTGTTTGACGTTGTAGCTTGTCTTGGCGCTGGTCTCAATAAACACTAACCTGTTTGACGTTGTAGCTTGTCTTGACACTGGTCTCAATAAACACTAACCTGTTTGACGTTGTAGCTTGTCTTGACGCTGGTCTCAATAAACACTAACCTGTTTGACGTTGTAGCTTGTCTTGGCACTGGTCTCAATAAACACTAACCTGTTTGACGTTGCAGCTTGTCTTGACGCTAGTCTCAATAAACACTAACCTGCTTGTCTTGACGCTGGTCTCAATAAACACTAACCTGTTTGACGTTGTAGCTTGTCTTGACGCTGGTCTCAATGAACACTAACCTGTTTGACGGTGTAGCTTGTCTTGACGCTGGTCTCAATAAACACTAACCTGTTTGACGTTGTAGCTTGTCTTGGCGCTGGTCTCAATAAACACTAACCTGTTTGACATTGTAGCTTGTCTTGGCGCTGGTCTCAATGAACACTAACCTGTTTGACGTTGTAGCTTGTCTTGACACTGGTCTCAATAAACACTAACCTGTTTGACGTTGTAGCTTGTCTTGACGCTGGTCTCAATAAACACTAACCTGTTTGACGTTGTAGCTTGTCTTGACACTGGTCTCAATAAACACTAACCTGTTTGACGTTGTAGCTTGTCTTGGCACTTGTCTCAATAAACACTAACCTGCTTGTCTTGACGCTGGTCTCAATAAACACTAACCTGTTTGACGTTGTAGCTTGTCTTGGCGCTGGTCTCAATAAACACTAATCTGTTTGACGTTGTAGCTTGTCTTGACGCTGGTCTCAATAAACACTAACCTGTTTGACGTTGTAGCTTGTCTTGGCACTGGTCTCAATAAACACTAACCTGTTTGACGTTGCAGCTTGTCTTGACGCTGGTCTCAATAAACACTAACCTGCTTGTCTTGACGCTGGTCTCAATAAACACTAACCTGTTTGACGTTGTAGCTTGTCTTGACGCTGGTCTCAATAAACACTAACCTGTTTGACGTTGTAGCTTGTCTTGACGCTGGTCTCAATGAACACTAACCTGTTTGACGGTGTAGCTTGTCTTGACGCTGGTCTCAATAAACACTAACCTGTTTGACGTTGTAGCTTGTCTTGGCGCTGGTCTCAATAAACACTAACCTGTTTGACATTGTAGCTTGTCTTGGCGCTGGTCTCAATGAACACTAACCTGTTTGACGTTGTAGCTTGTCTTGACACTGGTCTCAATAAACACTAACCTGTTTGACGTTGTAGCTTGTCTTGACGCTGGTCTCAATAAACACTAACCTGTTTGACGTTGTAGCTTGTCTTGACACTGGTCTCAATAAACACTAACCTGTTTGACGTTGTAGCTTGTCTTGGCACTGGTCTCAATAAACACTAACCTGCTTGTCTTGACGCTGGTCTCAATAAACACTAACCTGTTTGACGTTGTAGCTTGTCTTGACTGGTCTCAATAAACACTAACCTGTTTGACGTTGTAGCTTGTCTTGACACTGGTCTCAATAAACACTAACCTGTTTGACGTTGTAGCTTGTCTTGATGCTGGTCTCAATAAACACTAACCTGTTTGACGTTGTAGCTTGTCTTGGCACTGGTCTCAATAAACACTAACCTGTTTGACGTTGCAGCTTGTCTTGACGCTGGTCTCAATAAACACTAACCTGCTTGTCTTGACGCTGGTCTCAATAAACACTAACCTGTTTGACGTTGTAGCTTGTCTTGACGCTGGTCTCAATAAACACTAACCTGTTTGACGTTGTAGCTTGTCTTGACACTGGTCTCAATAAACACTAACCTGTTTGACGTTGTAGCTTGTCTTGACGCTGGTCTCAATAAACACTAACCTGTTTGACGTTGTAGCTTGTCTTGACACTGGTCTCAATAAACACTAACCTGTTTGACTTTGTAGCTTGTCTTGACGCTGGTCTCAATGAACACTAACCTGTTTGACGTTGTAGCTTGTCTTGGCACTGGTCTCAATAAACACTAACCTGTTTGACGTTGTAGCTTGTCTTGACGCTGGTCTCAATAAACACTAACCTGCTTGACGTTGTAGCCTGTCTTGGCGCTGGTCTCAATAAACATGACGCTGAGCTCCTTGGCCCTCTGTTCTCCTTCCTCTATGGTGATCTGCCTGCGAGGGGAGAGGACAGGAACCCACATCAAACCACTGACTGAAGAACATCTTAAATAAGCAGTGACCCAGGGAGAAAAAAAAAAACTGTTCATTACTTTATTTTTGCGAATCAAAATCATTTTTCCACGTTGATTCAACTTCACATCACATTTGCTTTTTGTTTATGATGTGGAAGCAACGTTGATTCAACCAGTTTGCGCCCAATGGTGAGGTACTGACTACTACAACAAGCCACAGCCTGCAGCACTGTCTACCAGCACTCACCTAACAGCACATCTAACATTGTTCATTAAGCTATGGTGAAGCTGATTGATGGTGTTGTGGCCCGAAAAATGTATTAATTACAGCCCATTACTATGAAATCTTGTCGATGCATGAGTTCCTGGGAACGTGAGAAAGGAAGAGTGTCAGGTCTACAGAATGGAAGGAGGGGTTTACAGAATGGAAGGAGGGGTCTACAGAATGGAAGGAGGGGTTTACAGAATGGAAGGAGGGGTCTACAGAATGGAAGGAGGGGTCTACAGAATGGAAGGAGGGGTTTACAGAATGGAAGGAGGGGTTTACAGAATGGAAGGAGGGGTCTACAGAATGGAAGGACAAGGGAGAGTGTCAGGTCCACAGAATGGAAGGAGGGGTCCACAGAATGGAAGGAGGGGTTTACAGAATGGAAGGACAGGGAGAGTGTCAGGTCCACAGAATGGAAGGAGGGGTCCACAGAATGGAAGGAGGGGTCTACAGAATGGAAGGAGGGGTCTACAGAATGGAAGGACAGGGAGAGTGTCAGGTCCACAGAATGGAAGGAGGGGTCCACCGAATGGAAGGAGGGGTTTACAGAATGGACGGAGGGGTCTACAGAATGGAAGGAGGGGTCTACAGAATGGAAGGAGGGGTCCACAGAATGGAAGGAGGGGTCTACAGAATGGATGGAGGGGTTTACAGAATGGAAGGAGGGGTCCACAGAATGGAAGGAGGGGTCTACAGAATGGAAGGAGGGGTCCACAGAATGGAAGGAGGGGTCTACAGAATGGAAGGAGGGGTCTACAGAATGGAAGGAGGGGTCTACAGAATGGAAGGAGGGGTCCACAGAATGGAAGGAGGGGTTTACAGAATGGAAGGAGGGGTCCACAGAATGGAAGGAGGGGTCCACAGAATGGAAGGAGGGGTCCACAGAATGGAAGGAGGGGTCTACAGAATGGAAGGAGGGGTCTACAGAATGGAAGGAGGGGTCTACAGAATGGAAGGAGGGGTCCACAGAATGGAAGGAGGGGTCCACAGAATGGAAGGAGGGGTCCACAGAATGGAAGGAGGGGTCTACAGAATGGAAGGAGGGGTCCACAGAATGGAAGGAGGGGTTTACAGAATGGAAGGAGGGGTCCACAGAATGGAAGGTAGGGTCTACAGAATGGAAGGAGGGGTCTACAGAATGGAAGGAGGGGTCTACAGAATGGAAGGAGGGGTCCACAGAATGGAAGGAGGGGTTTACAGAATGGAAGGAGGGGTCTACAGAATGGAAGGAGGGGTCCACAGAATGGAAGGAGTGGTTTACAGAATGGAAGGAGGGGTCCACAGAATGGAAGGAGGGGTCTACAGAATGGAAGGAGGGGTCTACAGAATGGAAGGAGGGGTCTACAGAATGGAAGGAGGGGTCTACAGTTGAATATTAGCGGGCTGGCTAAATCTGGCACATGCGTTTACAAATGTTGATTAAATTTGCCTTGGCCCTGTCAAACAACACCAAGTAAAGTCAAACAGTATGGTGAGGAGACTATGGGAGGAAAAAAGACATTGAAAATACCTTGAAAAAACTTTATAAATGTGTTTTTGGATGAAAAGATAGACCAGAGGAAAGAGTGCCTCCTACTGGCCCTCCAACACCACTTCCAGCAGCATCTGGTCTCCCATCCAGGGACTGACCAGGACCAACCCTGCTTCGCTTCAGAAGCAAGCCAGCAGTGGTATGCAGTGTGGTATGGTGCTGGCCAGAGTGGTATGCTGCTGGCCAGGGTGGTATGCTGCTGGCCAGGGTGGTATGCTGCTGGCCAGGGTGGTATGCTGCTGGCCAGAGTGGTATGCTGCTGGCCAGGGTGGTATGCTGCTGGCCAGGGTGGTATGCTGCTGGCCAGGGAGGTATGCTGCTGGCCAGAGTGGTATGCTGCTGGCCAGGGTGGTATGCTGCTGGCAAATAAACACAGTGGGTTTAGCTCCCTCCTGCAGCACAGCACCCCCACAACACGATGCTGCCACCCCAGTGCTTCACGGTTGGGATGGTGTTCTTCGACTTACAAGCCTCCCCCCTTTCCTCCAAACATAACGGTGGTCATTATGGCCAAACAGTTCTATTTTTGTTTCATCAGACCAGAGGACATTTCTCCAAAAAGTACGATCTTTGTCCCCTTGTGAAGTTGCAAACCGTAGTCTGGCTTTTTTATGGCGGTTATGGACCAGTGGCTTCTTCCTTGCTGAGTGGCCTTTCAGGTTATGTCGATATAGGACTCGTTTTACTGTGGATATAGATACATTTGTACCGATTTCCTCCAGCATCTTCACAATGTCCTTTGCTGCTGTTCTGTGATTGATTTGAACTTTTCGCACCAAAGTACGTTCATCTCTAGGAGACAGAACGCGTCTCCATCCTGAGCAGTATGACAGCTGCGTGGCCCATGGTGTTTATACTTGCGTACTATTGGTTGTACAGATGAAGGTGGTAACTTTAGGCATTTGGAAATTGCTCATAAGGATGAACCAGACTTGTGGAGGTCTACAAAAAAAATTCTGAGGTCTTGGCTGATCTCTTTTCATTTTCCCATGATGTCAAACAAAGAGGCACTGAGTTTGAAGGCAGGCCTTGAAATACATCCACAGGTACACCTCCAATTGACTCAAATGATATAATTTAGCCCATCAGAAGCTTCTAAAGTCATGACATAATTTTCTGGAATTTTCCAAGCTGTTTATAGGCACAGTCAACTTAGTGTATGTAAACTTCTGACCCACTGGAATTGTGATACAGTGAATTATAAGTGAAATAATCTGTCTGTAAACAATTGTTGGAAAAATTACTTGTGTCGTGAACAAAGTAGATGCCCTAACCGACTTGCCAAAACTATAGTTTGTTAACAAGACATTTGTAGAGTGGTTAAAAAAGCGAGTTTTGATGACAATCCAAGTGTATGTAAACCTCCAACTTCAACGGTATATATTTGTCATGAGACATAGGCTTAGCCTGGCTTGGCAGCTCCACTGCTTACAGAAGAACAAGAACAAGAATTAGAAGAAGAAGAATCCACAGTAGCATTATCATTATCACCGTGCCAACCCCCCCAGCTTTCTAGACACTCCCACCAGTCTACCCATAAACCCCATCCCACCAGACAGGCAGCTCTCTTCCCATAAACCCCATCCCACCAGACAAGCAGCTCTCTACACATCAACCCCATCCCACCAGACAGGCAGCTCTCTACCCATAAACCCCATCCCACCAGACAGGCAGCTCTCTACCCATAAACCCCATCCCACCAGACAGGCAGCTCTCTACCCATAAACCCCATCCCACCAGACAGGCAGCTCTCTACCCATAAACCCCATCCCACCAGACAGGCAGCTCTCTACCCATAAACCCCCTCCCACCAGTCCTGACAGGCAGCTCTCTACCTATAAGCCCCATCCCACCAGACAGGCAGCTCTCTACCCATAAACCCCCTCCCACCAGTCCTGACAGGCAGCTCTCTACCCATAAACCCCATCCCACCAGACAGGCAGCTCTCTACCCATAAACCCCATCCCACCAGACATGCAGCTCTCTACCCATAAACCCCATCCCACCAGTCCTGACAGGCAGCTCTCTACCCATAAACCCCATCCCACCAGACAGGCAGCTCTCTACCCATAAACCCCATCCCACCAGACAGGCAGCTCTCTACCCATAAACCCCTTCCCACCAGACAGGCAGCTCTCTACCCATAAACCCCATCCCACCAGACAGGCAGCTCTCTACCCATAAACCCCATCTCACCAGACAGGCAGCTCTCTACCCATAAACCCCATCCCACCAGAAAGGCAGCTCTCTACCCATAAACCCCATCCCACCAGACAGGCAGCTCTATACCCATAAACCCCATCCCACCAGACAGGCAGCTCTCTACCCATAAACCCCATCCCACCAGACAGGCAGCTCTCTACCCACAAACCCCATCCCACCAGACAGGCAGCTCTCTACCCATAAACCCCTTCCCACCAGACAGGCAGCTCTCTACCCATAAACCCCATCCCACCAGAAAGGCAGCTCTCTACCCATAAACCCCATCCCACCAGACAGGCAGCTCTCTTCCCATAAACCCCATCCCACCAGACAGGCAGCTCTCTACCCATAAACCCCATCCCACCAGACAGACAGCTCTCTACCCATAATCCCCATCCCACCAGTCCTGACAGGCAGCTCTCTACCCATAAACCCCATCCCACCAGACAAGCAGCTCTCTACCCATAAACCCCATCCCACCAGACAGGCAGCTCTCTACCCATAAACCCCATCCCACCAGACAGGCAGCTCTCTACCCATAAACCCCATCCCACCAGTCCTGACAGACAGCTCTCTACCCATAAACCCCATCCCACCAGACAGGCAGCTCTCTACCCATAAACCCCATCCCACCAGACAGGCAGCTCTCTACCCATAAACCCCATCCCACCAGTCCTGACAGACAGCTCTCTACCCATAAACCCCATCCCACCAGTCCTGACAGACAGCTCTCTACCCATAAACCCCATCCCACCAGACAGGCAGCTCTCTACCCATAAACCCCATCCCACCAGTCCTGACAGGCAGCTCTCTACCCATAAACCCCATCCCACCAGTCCTGACAGACAGCTCTCTACCCATAAACCCCATCCCACCAGTCCTGACAGACAGCTCTCTACCCATAAACCCCATCCCACCAGACAGGCAGCTCTCTACCCATAAACCCCATCCCACCTGACAGGCAGCTCTCTACCCATAAACCCCATCCCACCAGACAGACAGCTCTCTACCCATAAACCCCATCCCACCTGACAGGCAGCTCTCTACCCATAAACCCCATCCCACCTGACAGGCAGCTCTCTACCCATAAACCCCATCCCACCAGACAAGCAGCTCTCTACCCATAAACCCCATCCCACCAGACAAGCAGCTCTCTACCCATAAACCCCATCCCACCAGACAGGCAGCTCTCTACCCATAAACCCCATCCCACCAGACAGGCAGCTCTCTACCCATAAACCCCATCCCACCAGACAGACAGACAGCTCTCTACCCATAAACCCCATCCCACCAGACAGGCAACTCTCTACCCATAAACCCCATCCAAACAGACAGGCAGCTCTCTACCCATAAACCCCATCCCACCAGACAGGCAGCTCTCTACCCATAAGCCCCTTCTCACCAGACAGGCAGCTCTCTACCCATAAACCCCATCCCACCAGACAGGCAGCTCTCTACCCATAAACCCCATCCCACCAGACAGGCAGCTCTCTACCCATAAACCCCATCCCACCAGACAGGCAGCTCTCTACCCATAAACCCCATCCCACCAGACAGGCAGCTCTCTACCCATAAACCCCATCCAACCAGTCCTGACAGGCAGCTCTCTACCCATAAGCCCCATCCCACCAGACAGACAGCTCTCTACCCATAAACCCCATCTCACCAGACAGGCAGCTCTCTACCCATAAACCCCATCCCACCAGACAGGCAGCTCTCTACCCATAAACCCCGTCCCCCCAGACAGGCAGCTCTCTACCCATAAACCCCATCCCACCAGTCTTGACAGGCAGCTCTCTACCCATAAACCCCATCCCACCAGACAGGCAGCTCTCTACCCATAAACCCCATCCCACCAGACAGGCAGCTCTCTACCCATAAGCCCCATCCCACCAGACAGGCAGCTCTCTACCCATAAACCCCATCCCACCAGACAGGCAGCTCTCTACCCATAAACCCCATCCCACCAGACAGGCAGCTCTCTACCCATAAACCCCATCCAACCAGTCCTGACAGGCAGCTCTCTACCCATAAGCCCCATCCCACCAGACAGACAGCTCTCTACCCATAAACCCCATCTCACCAGACAGGCAGCTCTCTACCCATAAACTCCATCCCACCAGACAGGCAGCTCTCTACCCATAAACCCCGTCCCCCCAGACAGGCAGCTCTCTACCCATAAACCCCATCCCACCAGTCATGACAGGCAGTTCTCTACCCATAAACCCCATCCCACCAGACAGACAGCTCTCTACCCATAAACCCCGTCCCACCAGTCCTGACAGGCAGCTCTCTACCCATAAGCCCCATCCCACCAGACAAGCAGCTCTCTACCCATAAGCCCCATCCCACCAGACAGGCAGCTCCCTACCCATAAACCCCATCCCACCAGACAAGCAGCTCTCTACCCATAAGCCCCATCCCACCAGACAGGCAGCTCCCTACCCATAAACCCCATCCCACCAGACAGGCAGCTCTCTACCCATAAACCCCATCCCACCAGACAGGCAGCTCTCTACCCATAAACCCCATCCCACCAGACAGGCAGCTCTCTACCCATAAACCCCATCCCACCAGACAGGCAGCTCTCTACCCATAAACCCCATCCCACCAGACAAGCAGCTCTCTACCCATAAACCCCATCCCACCAGACAGGCAGCTCTCTACCCATAAACCCCGTCCCACCAGACAGGCAGCTCTCTACCCATAAACCCCATCCCACCAGACAGGCAGCTCTCTACCCATAAACCCCATCCCACCAGTCCAGACAGGCAGCTCTCTACCCATAAACCCCATCCCACCAGTCCTGACAGGCAGCTCTCTACCCATAAACCCCATCCCACCACACAGACAGCTCTCTACCCATAAACGCCATCCCACCAGACAGGCAGCTCTCTACCCATAAACCCCATCCCACCAGACAGGCAGCTCTCTACCCATAAACCCCGTCCCACCAGACAGGCAGCTCTCTACCCATAAACCCCATCCCACCAGTCCAGACAGGCAGCTCTCTACCCATAAACCCCGTCCAACCAGTCCTGACAGGCAGCTCTCTACCCATAAACCCCATCCCACCAGACAGGCAGCTCTCTACCCATAAACCCCATCCCACCAGACAAGCAGCTCTCTACACATCAACCCCATCCCACCAGTCCTGACAGGCAGCTCTCTACCCATAAACCCCATCCCACCAGTCCTGACAGGCAGCTCTCTACCCATAAACCCCATCCCACCAGTCCAGACAGGCAGCTCTCTACCCATAAACCCCATCCCACCAGTCCTGACAGGCAGCTCTCTACCCATAAACCCCATCCCACCAGTCCTGACAGGCAGCTCTCTACCCATAAACCCCATCCCACCTGACAGGCAGCTCTCTACCCATAAACCCCATCCCATCCCACCTGACAGGCAGCTCTCTACCCATAAACCCCGTCCCACCAGTCATGACAGGCAGCTCTCTACCCATAAACCCCATCCCACCAGACAGGCAGCTCTCTACCCATAAACCCCATCCCACCAGACAGGCAGCTCTCTACCCATAAACCCCGTCCCACCAGACAAGCAGCTCTCTACCCATAAACCCCATCCCACCAGACAAGCAGCTCTCTACCCATAAACCCCATCCCACCAGACAGGCAGCTCTCTACCCATAAACCCCATCCCACCAGACAGGCAGCTCTCTACCCATAAACCCCATCCCACCAGACAGGCAGCTCTCTACCCATAAACCCCATCTCACCAGACAGGCAGCTCTCTACCCATAAACCCCATCCCACCAGTCCTGACAGGCAGCTCTCTACCCATAAACCCCATCCCACCAGACAGGCAGCTCTCTACCCATAAACCCCATCCAAACAGACAGGCAGCTCTCTACCCATAAACCCCATCCCACCAGACAGGCAGCTCTCTACCCATAAACCCCATCCCACCAGTCCTGACAGGCAGCTCTCTACCCATAAACCCCATCCCATCCCACCAGACAGGCAGCTCTCTACCCATAAACCCCATCCCACCAGACAGGCAGCTCCCTACCAAAAACCCCGTCCCACCAGACAGGCAGCTCTCTACCCATAAACCCCATCCCACCAGTCCAGACAGGCAGCTCTCTACCCATAAACCCCATCCCACCAGAAAGGCAGCTCTTTACCCATAAACCCCGTCCCACCAGTCCAGACAGGCAGCTCTCTACCCATAAACCCCATCCCACCTGACAGGCAGCTCTCTACCCATAAACCCCATCCCACCTGACAGGCAGCTCTCTACCCATAAACCCCGTCCCACCAGTCCAGACAGGCAGCTCTCTACCCATAAACCCCATCCCACCAGACAGGCAGCTCTCTACCCATAAACCCCATCCAAACAGACAGGCAGCTCTCTACCCATAAACCCCATCCCACCAGACAGGCAGCTCTCTACCCATAAACCCCTTCCAACCAGACAGACAGCTCTCTACCCATAAACCCCATCCCACCAGTCCTGACAGGCAGCTCTCTACCCATAAACCCCATCACACCAGACAGGCAGCTCTCTACCCATAAACCCCGTCCCACCAGACAGGCAGCTCTCTACCCATAAACCCCATCCCACCAGTCCTGACAGGCAGCTCTCTACCCATAAACCCCATCCCACCAGACAGGCAGCTCTCTACCCATAAACCCCGTCCCACCAGACAGGCAGCTCTCTACCCATAAACCCCATCCCACCAGACAGGCAGCTCTCTACCCATAAACCCCATCCCACCAGTCCGGACAGGCAGCTCTCTACCCATAAACCCCATCCCACCAGACAGACAGCTCTCTACCCATAAACCCCATCCCACCAGACAGGCAGCTCTCTACCCATAAACCCCATCCCACCAGTCCGGACAGGCAGCTCTCTACCCATAAACCCCATCCCACCAGTCCTGACAGGCAGCTCTCTACCCATAAACCCCATCCCACCAGACAGGCAGCTCTCTTCCCATAAACCCCATCCCACCAGACAGACAGGCAGCTCTCTACCCATAAACCCCATCTCACCAGACAGGCAGCTCTCTACCCATAAACCCCATCCCACCAGTCCTGACAGGCAGCTCTCTACCCATAAACCCCATCCCACCAGTCCTGACAGGCAGCTCTCTACCCATAAACCCCATCCCACCAGACAGGCAGCTCTCTACCCATAAACCCCATCCCACCAGTCCTGACAGGCAGCTCTCTACCATAAACCCCTTCTCACCAGACAGGCAGCTCTCTACCCATAAACCCCATTCCACCAGACAGGCAGCTCTCTACCCATAAACCCCTTCCCACCAGACAGGCAGCTCTCTACCCATAAACCCCATCCCACCAGTCCAGACAGGCAGCTCTCTACCCATAAACCCCATCCCACCAGACAGGCAGCTCTCTACCCATAAACCCCATCCAAACAGACAGGCAGCTCTCTACCCATAAACCCCATCCCACCAGTCCAGACAGGCAGCTCTCTACCCATAAACCCCATCCCACCAGACAGGCAGCTCTCTACCCATAAACCCCATCCCACCAGACAGGCAGCTCTCTACCCATAAACCCCGTCCCACCAGACAGGCAGCTCTCTACCCATAAACCCCATCCCACCAGACAGGCAGCTCTCTACCCATAAACCCCATCCCACCAGACAGGCAGCTCTCTTCCCATAAACCCCATCCCACCAGACAGACAGGCAGCTCTCTACCCATAAACCCCGTCCCACCAGACAGGCAGCTCTCTACCCATAAACCCCATCCCACCAGACAGGCAGCTCTCTACCCATAAACCCCATCCCACCAGACAGGCAGCTCTCTACCCATAAACCCCATCCCACCAGACAAGCAGCTCTCTACCCATAAACCCCGTCCCACCAGACAGGCAGCTCTCTACCCATAAACCCCATCCCACCAGACAGGCAGCTCTCTACCCATAAACCCCATCCCACCAGACAGGCAGCTCTCTACCCATAAACCCCATCCCACCAGTCCTGACAGGCAGCTCTCTACCCATCAACCCCATCCCACCAGACAGGCAGCTCTCTACCCATAAACCCCATCCCACCAGTCCTGACAGGCAGCTCTCTACCCATAAACCCCATCCCACCAGACAGGCAGCTCTCTACCCATAAACCCCATCCCACCAGACAAGCAGCTCTCTACCCATAAACCCCGTCCCACCAGACAGGCAGCTCTCTACCCATAAACCCCGTCCCACCAGTCCTGACTGGCAGCTCTCTACCCATAAACCCCATCCCACCAGACAAGCAGCTCTCTACCCATAAACCCCATCCCACCAGACAGGCAGCTCTCTACCCATAAACCCCATCCCACCAGTCCGGACAGGCAGCTCTCTACCCATAAACCCCATCCCACCAGTCCTGACAGGCAGCTCTCTACCCATAAACCCCATCCCACCACACAGACAGCTCTCTACCCATAAACCCCATCCCACCACACAAGCAGCTCTCTACCCATAAACCCCGTCCCACCAGACAGGCAGCTCTCTACCCATAAACCCCGTCCCACCAGTCCTGACTGGCAGCTCTCTACCCATAAACCCCATCCCACCAGACAAGCAGCTCTCTACCCATAAACCCCATCCCACCAGACAGGCAGCTCTCTACCCATAAACCCCATCCCACCAGTCCTGACAGGCAGCTCTCTACCCATAAACCCCATCCAACCAGACAGGCAGCTCTCTACCCATAAACCCCATCCCACCAGACAGGCAGCTCTCTACCCATAAACCCCATCCCACCAGACAGGCAGCTCTCTACCCATAAACCCCATCCCACCAGACAGACAGGCAGCTCTCTACCCATAAACCCCATCCCACCAGACAGGCAGCTCTCTACCCATAAACCCCATCCCACCAGACAAGCAGCTCTCTACCCATAAACCCCATCCCACCAGACAGGCAGCTCTCTACCCATAAACCCCATCCAACCAGTCCTGACACGCAGCTCTCTACCCATAAACCCCATCTCACCAGTCCAGACAGGCAGCTCTCTACCCATAAACCCCGTCCCACCAGACAGACAGCTCTCTACCCATAAACCCCATCCCACCAGACAGGCAGCTCTCTACCCATAAACCCCATCTCACCAGTCCAGACAGGCAGCTCTCTACCCATAAACCCCGTCCCACCAGACAGACAGCTCTCTACCCATAAACCCCATCCCACCAGACAGACAGCTCTCTACCCATAAACCCCTTCCCACCAGTGCAGCCAGAGTCCCAGAGATCCAACACAGAAGATTCATTACTAGCATCCTACACTAGTCCACGTTGTCACTGTACCCCTCAGGCACACAGAGACAGTCCCCACAAAATGAGGTGGAAACTGAGCTGCACTTCCTAACATCCTGTCCAACGTATGACCATTTTAGAGATACATATTTCCCTCAGATTACACAGATCCACAGATATTTATGCTTATTTATTTTCCCTTGTGTACTTTAACCATTTGTACATTGTTACAACACTGTATATATACATAATATGACATTTGTAATGTCTTTATTGTTTTGAAACTTCTGTATGTGTAATGTTTACTGTTAATTTTGATTGTCAATAAAGCCCCTTGAATTGAAATGACAGAGGATACTAACTCAGTCAGTCAGTCAGTCAGTCAACTTCACTCCCTGTTAGAGTTCTGGTTCTTTTCTCATGAACCACTGCATGTTTGGTTGACCTAAGGAACATCGTCATACATCTTCGTCTTTTTTGAATGCTTTGTTAGGGTTCTGATTTCCAAAAGCAAAAGGACAAAATAAATCAACAAAATTAAGGATCAGACTGTAACAAATGCTGAGTTTTCATGACGCAGACATTACATTTAAGTCATTTAGCAGACGCTCTTATCCAGAGCGACTTACAAATTCTGCATCCTGTCTTTCTGTCAGAGGGAGGACATCAAGCTACCACTCATACATTCAGTAGTATTACTGTTAGGTGAGGTCAAAGCCACACAGACTAATGTTAATGTCCCAATGTGAATGGGATTATTTTCTGCTTTAGATGCTATCAGATCATGCCCCCATTTCTACACAAATCTCAATATTGATGACCATATGCATTGAGAGAGAGTACGAGAGACCTTTGGCAACACCTAAAAAGTGTACAGCACTTTGAGACATCAGCTGATGTACGAAGGGCTATAGAAATACATTTGATTTGATTTGATTTGACCTAGCATCCAGCTTCATCAGTCTAAGTCTGTCTGAACAGAATGCACACGTCCTTCTAGGTCCCATTTCCATGCACTCTCTCCAAGTATCCGATACTCCCACTGAAACATGATGAGTTTTTGTGACACTCCTCAGAAGTAGAGGGGAGATTCAATTGAGGATGCAGGGAGGGGAGGGAAGGGGGAAACTGAGGATTCAGACAGGGGAGGGAGGGGGGAATTGAGGATTCAGGGAGGGGAGAAACTGAGGATTCAGACAGGGGAGGGAAGGGGGAAACTGAGGATTCAGACAGGGGAGGGAGGGGGAATTGAGGATTCAAGGAGGGGAGGGAGGGGGAAACTGAGGATTCAGACAGGGGAGGGAAGGGGGAATTGAGGATTCAGGGAGGGGAGAAACTGAGGATTCAGACAGGGGAGGGAAGGGGGAATTGGGGATTCAGGGAGGGGATGGAGGGGGAACTAGGGATTCAGGGGGGGGATGGAGGGGGAACTAAGGATTCAGGGAGGGGATGGAGGGGGAGCTAAGGATTCAGGGAGGGATGGGGGAACTGAGGATTCAGACAGGGGAGGGAAGGGGGAATTGGGGATTCAGGGAGGGGATGGAGGGGGGAACTAGGGATTCAGGGAGGGGATGGAGGGGGAACTGAGGATTCAGGGAGGGGGAAGGGGGAACTGGGGATTCAGGGGGTGGAGTGAGGGGGAACTGGGGATTCAGGGAGGGATGGGGGAACTGAGGATTCAGGGGTGGAGTGAGGGGGAACTGGGGATTCGGGGAGGGGGAAACAGGATTCAGGAACAGTCACAAGAATAGAAAGCAAGACTGGAGCCAGGTTTCCATCCATACAAGACTGGAGCCAGGTTTCCATCCATACAAGACTGGAGCCAGGTTTCCATCCATACAAGACTGGAGCTAGGTTTCCATCCATACAAGACTGGAGCCAGGTTTCCATCCATACAAGACTGGAGCCAGGTTTCCATCCATACAAGACTGGAGCTAGGTCTCCATCCATACAAGACTGGAGCTAGGTCTCCATCCATACAAGACTGGAGCCTGGTCTCCATCCATACAAGACTGGAGCTAGGTTTCCATCCATACAAGACTGGAGCTAGGTCTCCATCCATACAAGACTGGAGCTAGGTTTCCATCTATTTAATTTTAATTTAACTAGGCAAGTCAGTTAAGAACAAATTCTTATTTTCAATGACGGCCTAGGAACAGTGGGTTAACTGCCTGCTCAGGGGCAGAACGAGAGATTTGTACCTTGTCAGCTCGGGGATTCGAACTTGCAACCTTTCGGTTACTAGTCCAACGCTCTAGCCACTAGGCTACCCTGCCGCCCCAGCTATACAAGACTGGAGCCAGGTTTCAATCCATACAAAACTGGAGCCAGGTTTCCATCCATACAAGACTGGAGCCATGTCTCCATCCATACAAGACTGGAGCCTGGTCTCCATCCATACAAGACTGGAGCCAGGTCTCCATCCATACAAGACTGGAGCCTGGTCTCCATCCATACAAGACTGGAGCCTGGTCTCCATCCATACAAGACTGGAGCTAGGTTTCCATCCAATTGGACGACAGATTTTCATGTGACTTCTAAAATCTGTCCCACCTGTAGTATTTCCACCAAACATACTTGTTGCAGATAAACAGCAGTGCACGTTGAGGCCCATAAAATGTACTTTTTTTCCGCGTAAGTTTTCTTGTCTCAAATAAATAACACATTTTCAACTCTATCGATAGTTAACTGTTGTGTTAAAAATAGCAAACGTGCCTCCTCTGGTCTTGGCATGCGGCCTCTAGCCCAACAGCTGGCCGATACAGTGTGGGTAGGCGAGTCTACATGAGATTATTTATAGATGACATTATTTCTATTTGTCAAAAGGCAGCCAAGGATCGATCATCATGTCACCAGAATAAGAATCTCAATATTTATTGGCAAGGAGCATCAAACTCATCGACGTGCACTTTCACCACCCTGTGAAGTTCATCATCATTTATTTAATCTGTATGCTAATTAATTGCATGTTTTCCTTAATTAATTGCATGCTTAATTAATTGCATGCTTTCCTAATTAATGGCATGCTTTTTTTCATAGCTGACTCCAAGTTAACTTCAATTGAATGGTTATTATATCAATATTTGTGCATAAAATTATTTAACCTTGAATTCCTGTTACTAACAACTTCAATAAGATTTACACACATTTGTATTTATTTTTTTACAAGTGTTATGTTTAATTTGGAAATTACAGATCTCTACCAGGAAATTGAGAAGTCAACAGAGTTTCATAGCAATTCCACATCAGAATGGTAATTTGCATAGAATTTTAGCTAATCCTAAAGATATTGAATCATTTACTTTAGGTCTGCTTCAATGGCTTTCATAAGGTAGGTAAGCATTGTTAAATGAGGACTAAAGTCAAACGTCAGTGTCCAAACATGAGTTACATTACATTGAAATTAATGGGTTTTCAAGTGGTCTATAGTGCAATCCCCCCCCCCCCAATTTTTTTGTTTTTAAATTGAATTTCCAAAGACGCACTCAGTCACCGTTCTCTCGTGTCTAGGGGAAAGGCGTGTTCCATCTCCAACGACACACTGCACCATGTCAACACACCATGTCAACACACTGCACCATGTCAACACACCATGTCAACACACCATGTCAACACACCATGTCAACACACCATGTCAACACACCATGTCAACACACTGCACCATGTCAACACACCATGTCAACACACCATGTCAACACACTGCACCATGTCAACACACTGCACCATGTCAACACACTGCACCATGTCAACACACCATGTCAACACACCATGTCAACAAACCATGTCAACACACCAGTCTTAACACACCGCACCATGTCAACACACCAGTCTCAACACACTGCACCATGTCAACACACCATGTCAACACACTGCACCATGTCAACACACCATGTCAACACACCAGCCCCAACACACTGCACCATGTCAACAAACCATGTCAACACACCAGTCTTATCACACTGCACCATGTCAACACACTGCACCATGTCAACACACCAGTCTTAACACACTGCACCATGTCAACACACCATGTCAACACACCATGTCAACGCACCATGTCAACACACCATGTCAACACACCATGTCAACACACCATGTCAACACACTGCACCATGTCAACACACCAGTCTTTTGCTCCTATATCTCACCTGTGGTAGCTATCTGATCTAATCCCTGTCCTGCAGCCTGATCTAATCCCTGTCCTACAGCCTGATCTAATCCCTGTCCTACAGCCTGATCTAACCCCTGTCCCACAGCCTGATCTAATCCCTGTCCTACAGCCTAATCTAATCCCTATCCTACAGCCTGATCTAATCCCTGTCCTACAGCCTGATCTAATCCCTGTCCTGCAGCCTGATCTAATCCCTGTCCTACAGCCTGATCTAATCCCTGTCCTACAGCCTGATCTAATCCCTGTCCTACAGCCTGATCTAATCCCTGTCCTACAGCCTGATCTAATCCCTGTCCTACAGCCTGATCTAATCCCTGTCCTGCAGCCTGATCTAATCCCCGTCCTACAGCCTAATCTAATCCCCGTCCTACAGCCTGATCTAATCCATGTCCTGCAGCCTGATCTAATCCCTGTCCTACAGCCTGATCTAATCCCTGTCCTGCAGCCTGATCTAATCCCTGTCCTACAGCCTAATCTAATCCCTATCCTACAGCCTGATCTAATCCCTGTCCTACAGCCTGATCTAATCCCTGTCCTGCAGCCTGATCTAATCCCTGTCCTACAGCCTGATCTAATCCCTGTCCTACAGCCTGATCTAATCCCTGTCCTACAGCCTGATCTAATCCCTGTCCTACAGCCTGATCTAATCCCTGTCCTACAGCCTGATCTAATCCCTGTCCTGCAGCCTGATCTAATCCCTGTCCTACAGCCTAATCTAATCCCCGTCCTACAGCCTGATCTAATCCATGTCCTGCAGCCTGATCTAATCCCTGTCCTACAGCCTAATCTAATCCCTGTCCTACTGCCTGATCTAATCCCTGTCCTACAGCCTAATCTAATCCCTATCCTACAGCCTGATCTAATACCTATCCTACAGCCTGATCTAATCCCTGTCCTACAGCCTGATCTAATCCCTGTCCCACAGCCTAATCTAATCCCTATCCTACAGCCTGATCTAATCCCTATCCTACTGCCTGATCTAATCCCTATCCTACAGCCTAATCTAATCCCTATCCTACAGCCTGATCTAATCCCTATCCTACAGCCTGATCTAATCCCTGTCCTACAGCCTAATCTAATCCCTGTCCTACAGCCTGATCTAATCCCTGTCCTACAGCCTAATCTAATCCCTGTCCTACAGCCTAATCTAATCCCTGTCCTACTGCCTGATCTAATCCCTGTCCTACAGCCTAATCTAATCCCTGTCCTACAGCCTAATCTAATCCCTGTCCTACAGCCTAATCTAATCCCTGTCCTACTGCCTGATCTAATCCCTGTCCTACAGCCTGATCTAATCCCTGTCCTACTGCCTGATCTAATCCCTATCCTACAGCCTGATCTAATCCCTGTCCTACTGCCTGATCTAATCCCTATCCTACAGCCTGATCTAATCCCTGTCCTACAGCCTGATCTAATCCCTGTCCTACAGCCTGATCTAATCCCTGTCCTACAGCCTGATCTAATCCCTGTCCTACAGCCTGATCTAATCCCTGTCCTACAGCCTAATCTAATCCCTGTCCTACAGCCTGATCTAATCCCTGTCCTACAGCCTGATCTAATCCCTATCCTAGCGCCTGAAAGAGTTGTTATCCTCCTTAATGGCCACCTTCCTTGAATGTTTATTGACTGATCCAGTCAGTCTGACTCAGGAAACTGCCTTACACAGCACTTTATCTGCCTTCCCTGTCTTTCTCCAGATCAATTAGACACTGTAGCTGCATGCAGACAGCAGGGAGCAGAGAGCAGGGAGCAGAGAGCAGAGATCAGGGAGCAGGGAGCAAAGAGCAGAGAGCAGGGAGCAGGGAGCAGGGAGCAGGGAGCAGGGAGCAGAGAGCAGGGAGCAGGGAGCAGGGAGCAGGGAGCAGGGAGCAGGGAGCAGGGAGCAGGGAGCAGGGAGCAGAGAGCAGGGAGCAGAGAGCAGAGAGCAGGGAGCAGAGAGCAGAGAGCAGGGAGCAGGGAGCAGAGAGCAGACAGCAGATCAGAACAATAAGGGAGGCAGTGGGAAGAAGTGAGCAGCACTGAGGCAAACTGACAGATTGACGTTATGATTCATGTTTAATTGAATGTGGCTGAAAGTGCCTCTATATAGGCTGACATGCTGTCCATAAATAACAACATCACCATGAAAGGCATTTGGCTCCGACCGGCTTTTCCTGACGACAGTGTGATCACGCTCTCCGTATCCGATGTGAGCAAGACCTTTAAACAGGTCAACGTTCACAAGGTCTGGGCCAGATGGATTACCAGGACGTGTACTCAGAGCATGCGCGTACCAACTGGCAAGTGTCTTCACTGAAATTTTCAACCTCTCCCTGACCGAGTCTGTAATACCTACATGTTTTCAAGCAGACCGCCATAGTCCCTGTGCCCAAGGAAGCGAACGTAACCTGCCTAAATGACTACCGCCCTGTAGTACTCACGTCGGCGGTAGCCATGAAGTGATTTGAAAGGCTGGTCATGACTCACATCAACACCATCATCCCAGAAACCCTAGACCCACTCCAATGTTAGTACCGCCCCAACAGATCCACAGATGACGCAATCTCAATCGCACTCCGCACTGCCCTTTCCCACCTGGACAAAAGGAACACCTACATGAGAATGCTGTTCCTTGACTACAGCTCAGCGTTCAACACCATAGTGCCCACAAAGGACCCTGGGACAAAACACCTCCCTCTGCAACAGGATCCTGGACTTCCTGATGGGCCTCCCCCAGGTGGGAAGGGTAGACAACAACACATCTGCCACGCTGATTCTCAACACGGGGGCCCCTCAGGGGTGCGTGCTCAGTCCCCTCCTGGTACTCCCTGTTCACCCAAAACTGTGTGGCCAAGCACGACTCCAACACCATCATTACGTTTTCTGACGACACAACAGTGGTAGGCCTGATCACTGACAACGATGAGACAGCCTATAGGGAGGTGGTCAGAGACCTGGCCGGGAGGTGCCAGGACAACAACCTCTCCCTCAACGTGAGCAAGACAAAGGAGCTGATCGTGGACTACAGGAAAAGGCGGGCCGAACACACTCCCATTCACATCGACGAGACTGCAGTGGAGCAGGTTGAGAGGTATGGCAACTGCTCGGCATCTGACCGTAAGGCGCTACAGAGGGTAGTGCGTACGGCCCAGTACATCACTGGAGCCAACCCCAGCCACCCAAGTCATAGACTGTTCTCTCTGCTACCACAAAGCGATACCGGAGCGCCAAGTCTAGGTCCAAAAGGCATCTTAACAACTTCTACCCCCAGGCCATAAGACTCCTGAACAATTTATCAAATGGCCACTGGACTATTAACATTGACCCACCCTTTTGTTTTTGACACTGCTGCTATTCACTGTTTATTATCTAATAGTCACTTTCCTACTTCTTACATGTACAAATTACCTCAAATAACCTGTAACCCAACACAATGACTCAGTACCATAACACCCTGAATATAGCCTCCACATTGACTCTGTACCGTAATACCCTGTATATAGCCTCCACATTGACTATGACCGGTACCCCCAGTATATAGCCTCTACATTGACTCTGTACTGTAATACCCTGTATATAGCCTCCACACTGACTCTGTACCGTAATACCTTGGATATAGCCTCCACATTGACTCTGTACCGTAACACCCTGTATATAGCCTCCACACTGACTCAGTACCATAACACCCTGTATATAGCCTCCACACTGACTCTGTACCGGTACCCCCTGTATATAGCCTCCACATTGACTCTGTACCGGTACCCCTTGTATATAGCCTCCACATTGACTCTGTACCGTAACACACTGTATATAGCCTCCACATTGACTCTGTACCGGTACCCCCTGTATATAGCCTCCACATTGACTCTGTACCGGTACCCCCTGTATATAGCCTCCACATTGACTCTGTACCGGTACCCCCTGTATATAGCCTCCACATTGACTCTGTACCGGTACCCCCTGTATATAGCCTCCACATTGACTCTGTACCGGTACCCCCTGTATATAGCCTCCACATTGACTCTATACCATAACACCCTCTATATAGCCTCCACATTGACTCTGTTCCGGTACCCCCTGTATATAGCCTCCACATTGACTCAGTACCAGTACCCCCTGTATATAGCCTCCACATTGACTCTGTACCGGTACACCCTGTATATAGCCTCCACATTGACTCAGTACCGTAACACTCTGTATATAGCCTCCACATTGACTCAGTACCGTAACACTCTGTATATAGCCTCCACATTGACTCTGTACCGGTACCCCCTGTATATAGCCTCCACATTGACTCTATACCATAACACCCTCTATATAGCCTCCACATTGACTCTGTACCATAACACCCTCTATATAGCCTCCACATTGACTCTGTACCGTAACACCCTGTATATAGCCTCCACATTGACTCTGTACCGGTACCCCCTGTATATAGCCTCCACATTGACTCTGTACCAGTACCCCCTGTATATAGCCTCCACATTGACTCAGTACCAGTACCCCCTGTATATAGCCTCCACATTGACTCTGTACCGGTACATTTACATTTACATTTAAGTCATTTAGCAGACGCTCTTATCCAGAGCGACTTACAAATCGGTACCCCCTGTATATAGCCTCCACATTGACTCTGTACCGGTACCCCCTGTATATAGCCTCCACATTGACTCTGTACCGGTACCCCCTGTATATAGCCTCCACATTGACTCTGTACCGGTACCCCCTGTATATAGCCTCCACATTGACTCTATACCATAACACCCTCTATATAGCCTCCACATTGACTCTGTACCATAACACCCTCTATATAGCCTCCACATTGACTCTGTACCGTAACACCCTGTATATAGCCTCCACATTGACTCTGTACCGGTACCCCCTGTATATAGCCTCCACATTGACTCAGTACCAGTACCCCCTGTATATAGCCTCCACATTGACTCTGTACCGGTACATTTACATTTACATTTAAGTCATTTAGCAGACGCTCTTATCCAGAGCGACTTACAAATCGGTACCCCTGTATATAGCCTCCACATTGACTCAGTACCAGTACCCCCTGTATATAGCCTCCACAATGACTCTGTACCGGTACACCCTGTATATAGCCTCCACATTGACTCTGTACTGTAACACCCTGTATATAGCCTCCACATTGACTCTGTACTGTAACACCCTGTATATAGCCTCCACATTGACTCTGTACTGTAACACCCTGTATATAGCCTCCACATTGACTCTGTACCGTAACACCCTGTATATAGCCTCCACAATGACTCTGTACCGGTACACCCTGTATATAGCCTCCACATTGACTCTGTACTGTAACACCCTGTATATAGCCTCCACATTGACTCTGTACCATAACACCCTGTATATAGCCTCCACAATGACTCTGTACCGGTACACCCTGTATATAGCCTCCACATTGACTCTGTACTGGTACCCTCCTGTATATAGCCTCCACATTGACTCTGTACCGGTACCCCCTGTATATAGCCTCCACATTGACTCTGTACCGTAACACCCTGTATATAGCCTTCACACTGACTCTGTACCGTAATACCCTGTATATAGCCTCCACATTGACTCTGTACCATAACACCCTGTATATAGCCTCCACAATGACTCTGTACCGTAACACTCTGTATATAGCCTCCACATTGACTCAGTACCGTAACACTCTGTATATAGCCTCCACATTGACTCTGTACCGGTACCCCCTGTATATAGCCTCCACATTGACTCTATACCATAACACCCTCTATATAGCCTCCACATTGACTCTGTACCATAACACCCTCTATATAGCCTCCACATTGACTCTGTACCGTAACACCCTGTATATAGCCTCCACATTGACTCTGTACCGGTACCCCCTGTATATAGCCTCCACATTGACTCTGTACCAGTACCCCCTGTATATAGCCTCCACATTGACTCAGTACCAGTACCCCTGTATATAGCCTCCACATTGACTCTGTACCGGTACATTTACATTTACATTTAAGTCATTTAGCAGACGCTCTTATCCAGAGCGACTTACAAATCGGTACCCCCTGTATATAGCCTCCACATTGACTCTGTACCGGTACCCCCTGTATATAGCCTCCACATTGACTCTGTACCGGTACCCCCTGTATATAGCCTCCACATTGACTCTGTACCGGTACCCCCTGTATATAGCCTCCACATTGACTCTATACCATAACACCCTCTATATAGCCTCCACATTGACTCTGTACCATAACACCCTCTATATAGCCTCCACATTGACTCTGTACCGTAACACCCTGTATATAGCCTCCACATTGACTCTGTACCGGTACCCCCTGTATATAGCCTCCACATTGACTCAGTACCAGTACCCCCTGTATATAGCCTCCACATTGACTCTGTACCGGTACATTTACATTTACATTTAAGTCATTTAGCAGACGCTCTTATCCAGAGCGACTTACAAATCGGTACCCCCTGTATATAGCCTCCACATTGACTCAGTACCAGTACCCCCTGTATATAGCCTCCACAATGACTCTGTACCGGTACACCCTGTATATAGCCTCCACATTGACTCTGTACTGTAACACCCTGTATATAGCCTCCACATTGACTCTGTACTGTAACACCCTGTATATAGCCTCCACATTGACTCTGTACTGTAACACCCTGTATATAGCCTCCACATTGACTCTGTACCGTAACACCCTGTATATAGCCTCCACAATGACTCTGTACCGGTACACCCTGTATATAGCCTCCACATTGACTCTGTACTGTAACACCCTGTATATAGCCTCCACATTGACTCTGTACCATAACACCCTGTATATAGCCTCCACAATGACTCTGTACCGGTACACCCTGTATATAGCCTCCACATTGACTCTGTACTGGTACCCCCTGTATATAGCCTCCACATTGACTCTGTACCGGTACCCCTGTATATAGCCTCCACATTGACTCTGTACCGTAACACCCTGTATATAGCCTTCACACTGACTCTGTACCGTAATACCCTGTATATAGCCTCCACATTGACTCTGTACCGGTACCACCTGTATATAGCCTCCACATTGACTCTGTACCGGTACCCCCTGTATATAGCCTCCACATTGACTCTGTACCGGTACCCCCTGTATATAGCCTCGTTGTTGATATTTTTTACTGTAGTTTATTTAGTAAATATTTTATTAACTCTATTTCTTGAACTGTATTGTTGGTTTAAGTACTTTTGTAAGTAAGTCCATGATGGTAAGGTCGTATTCAGCATTTCATGGTAAGGTTGTATTCAGCATTTCATGGTCAGGTAGTATTCGGTGCATCTGACAACATACACAGACCAAGTCTTTGACTACCTGAGTCCTCCCTCCTTGTCATATTTCATATCATGGTCATTTCATCAAACAATTCCTTCGCACCTGCATCAAGTCATCACGGATGTGTGTGAGATATTTCCCTATTTAATATCGTGGTCTGTGAAAGTGAGAATTATTTAAAACTCACACCAGTGCCAATCACCAACACCAGGGACCGACAACTTCAAGGTCAGATGTGTTTTACCAATTACTGGCATCATTAAGGGGTTTCTCCAATGCCCGGACATTCCAAGAGAGAGAACACCAGGAGTGTCTGTGAGTGTCTAATTTCTCTGTTTAGACTGTCTGACAGGGTAGAGAGGTGAATCATTACTGTCTGACAGGGTAGAGAGGTGAATCATTACTGTACGACAGGGTAGAGAGGTGAATCGTTACTGTCTGACAGGGTAGAGAGGTGAATCGTTAGTGTCTGACAGGGTAGGGAGGTGAATCATTACTGCCTGACAGGGTAGAGAGGTGAATCGTTACTGTCTGACAGGGTAGAGAGGTGAATCATTACTGTCTGACAGGGTAGAGAGGTGAATCATTACTGTCGGACAGGGTTGGGAGGTGAATCATTACTGTCTGACAGGGTAGGGAGGTGAATCATTACTGTCTGACAGGGTAGAGCTGTGAATCATTACTGTCTGACAGGGTAGGGAGGTGAATCGTTACTGTCTGACAGGGTAGAGCTGTGAATCATTACTGTCTGACAGGGTAGAGAGGTGAATCGTTACTGTCTGACAGGGTAGGGAGGTGAATCATTACTGTCTGACAGGGTAGAGAGGTGAATCATTACTGTCTGACAGGGTAGAGAGGTGAATCGTTACTGTCTGACAGGGTAGAGAGGTGAATCATTACTGTCTGACAGGGTAGAGAGGTGAATCATTACTGTCGGACAGGGTTGGGAGGTGAATCATTACTGTCTGACAGGGTAGGGAGGTGAATCATTACTGTCTGACAGGGTAGAGCTGTGAATCATTACTGTCTGACAGGGTAGGGAGGTGAATCGTTACTGTCTGACAGGGTAGAGCTGTGAATCATTACTGTCTGACAGGGTAGAGAGGTGAATCGTTACTGTCTGACAGGGTAGGGAGGTGAATCATTACTGTCTGACAGGGTAGAGAGGTGAATCATTACTGTCTGACAGGGTAGGGAGGTGAATCGTTACTGTCTGACAGGGTAGAGCTGTGAATCATTACTGTCTGACAGGGTAGGGAGGTGAATCATTACTGCCTGACAGGGTAGGGAGGTGAATCATTACTGTCTGACAGGGTAGAGAGGTGAATCATTACTGTCTGACAGGGTAGAGAGGTGAATCGTTACTGTCTGACAGGGTAGAGAGGTGAATCATTACTGTCTGACAGGGTAGAGAGGTGAATCATTACTGTCTGACAGGGTAGAGAGGTGAATCATTACTGTACGACAGGGTAGAGAGGTGAATCATTACTGTCTGACAGGGTAGAGAGGTGAATCATTACTGTCTGACAGGGTAGGGAGGTGAATCATTACTGTCTGACAGGGTAGAGCTGTGAATCATTACTGTCTGACAGGGTAGGGAGGTGAATCGTTACTGTCTGACAGGGTAGAGAGGTGAATCATTACTGTCTGACAGGGTAGAGAGGTGAATCATTACTGTCTGACAGGGTAGAGCTGTGAATCATTACTGTCTGACAGGGTAGGGAGGTGAATCGTTACTGTCTGACAGGGTAGAGAGGTGAATCATTACTGTCTGACAGGGTAGAGAGGTGAATCATTACTGTCTGACAGGGTAGGGAGGTGAATCATTACTGTCTGACAGGGTAGAGAGGTGAATCATTACTGACTCCCCCAGTGTTTACTGACTCCCCCCAGTGTTTACTGACTTACTCTCACCTGTTATATTTCCATAGTTATCTCTGTTATTCTGTGTATCTGGCCTTCTCTCTCTTTCACTCTCTTGTTATTTCTTTTTCTCAATGTATACCTCTCTTTCACTCTCTCTCTCCGTCTCAGGTCTCTCTTACAGTTGGAACATGCTCAGGCGTGACGAGGCACCAGGTCACTCTGAAGTAGAGTAGAGACAGACTGACAGTGTCGCAACTAACTTGTGTTTTGATTGGATCCCCAAAGACCCAAAAGACCTTTTCAAAAGAGAGAGAAGAGAGACATTGGACACGGACCGCTGCACCAGACGTAACCATGGAAATCGGGCCAGTAAAAGGAAGTAATGTAGTCTAGGAGCAGCGCTTTGAAACAGTGTGTCTCAAATGGCCCACTATTCCCTTTATAGTGCACCCTATTCCCTTCATAGTGCACTACTGTTGACCAGGCCTTAGGGTGCACATTTGTGACGCACATATAGGCTGCAGCCAGAACTGATTGACGGAATATAACACTCCTTACCTCTTGTCTCCCAAGTCTGTTTTGTTGCCAACTAGCATGATAATGACATCACTTCCTCTCTCTGTTCTGACGTCGTCGATCCATTTGGACGTTTGCTGGAAGGAGTTCACATCTGTTTGAGGAATAGCAGAAGCAAAAAAAAAAAAAAAAAAAGGAGTTGGTCAAATATCATCTCGTTTAAAGTTGAGTTTTGACATATAAATGGTTGAGTGTAACAAAGTATACAGACATACTGTGCAACATGAATATACACAACTGGAATTGTGTTTATTGATGTTAACGTTGTACAAGTGGGTTGGGTACTAGTGGACACAACTAATAACACTTTTAGTTGTTTTCCTAATCACTCAGAGATTGATAGAGCTACAGAGACTTTTATGCAACTAGCTCGTCAGAATTAGACGTTCCTGTTTCTCAAACATCACATTTCGAAGTTCTTCCAAATGTCAAATTGTTTAGGCATAGCATGACACTTGACTAGCTAGCATGGTACTTGACTAGCTAGCACGGTACTTGACTAGCTAGCATGACACTTGACTGGCTAGCATGACACTTGACTGGCTAGCATGACACTTGACTGGCTAGCATGATACTTGACTAGCTAGCATGACACTTGACTAGCTAGCACGGTACTTGACTAGCTAGCATTATACTTGACTAGCTAGCATGACACTTGACCTGCTAGTATGATACTTGACTGGCTAGCATGATACTTGACTGGCTAGCATGACACTTGACTACCTAGCATTATACTTGACTAGCTAGCATGGTACTTGACTAGCTAGCATTATACTTGACTAGCTAGCATGACACTTGACCTGCTAGTATGACACTTAACCTGCTAGCATGATACTTGACTAGCTAGCATGATACTTGACTAGCTAGCATGACACTTGACTAGCTAGCACGGTACTTGACTAGCTAGCATGACACTTGACTAGCTAGCATGGTACTTGACTAGCTAGTATGGTACTTGACTAGCTAGCATGACATTTTGTTTGATATATTTTTTATTTAACGAGGCAAGACATCTGACTAGCTAGCATGACACTTGGAACCTGTTATTTAGACACCAGACAGGTTAACACATGATTTTTGGGACCTTGAACAACTAAACACAGCTCTACGACCGAACAGGGTTCATTTTTCTTACATCACTCAAAACCACTTTTTGTTAATATCTGGGCGAAACATGGTCGGATGGGCTGTTGTTGTTGTTGCAGGGAGCTCGTCCTCTACAGTAGGAACATGCTGACTTCGCTATGTCGTTCCAGCTCCTGTCTTACCTGAGAAAATGGCTGTTACATTCGCCCAGCGTTACCTTTGTCCCGGCTCTCCCCTACTCAGATAGTATCAAATACTATCAATACACTTGTTTTGACCTTGACACACCCGTTCAGAAAGCAATTAGGTTTACTGTTCATCTCTTAAAGAAGTTGGTGTGTGTGTTTATCTCTCTCTATGTGTGTGTGTGCGTGTGTGTGTGTGCGTGTGTGTGTTTATCTCTGTGTGTATGTGTGTGTGTGTGTGTGTTTATCTCTCTCTGTGTGTGTGTGTGTGTGTGTGTGTGTGTGTGTGTGTGTGTGTGTGTGTGTGTGTTTATCCGTGTGTGTGTGTGTGTGCATCCTAAAGAGGACAGCTCCTTCTTCCTCACAAAGATATTAAATCACTGTCTCTGATGGCCTCAATGGGACCTGACGCAACACAGATGTCCCAGTTTATGATGGAGAATAAAGGAAGAACCTGATCAAATCTACAGGAAGTGATTGACATGCTAGTTATAACTGTGGAGAACCATGGAATAATATATCAGCCCTGTAAAACAGTGGGTTCTGATTCCGGTCATAACCATGACAGCATACAAAGTGTGTGTGTCTCTGTGTGTGTGTGTGTCTGTGTGTGTGTGTGTGTGTCGCTGTGTGTGTGTGTCTCTGTGTCTGTGTGTGTGTGTGTCGCTGTGTGTGTGTGTGTCTGTGTGTGTGTGTGTGTGTGTGTCGCTGTGTGTGTGTGTCGCTGTGTCTGTGTGTGTGTGTGTCGCTGTGTCTGTGTGTGTGTGTGTGTGTGTGTCTCTGTGTCTGTGTGTGTGTGTGTCGCTGTGTCTGTGTGTGTGTGTGTCGCTGTGTGTGTGTGTCGCTGTGTCTGTGTGTGTGTGTGTCGCTGTGTCTGTGTGTGTGTGTGTGTGTGTGTCTCTGTGTCTGTGTGTGTGTGTGTCGCTGTGTGTGTGTGTCGCTGTGTGTGTGTGTCTGTGTGTGTCTGTGTGTGTGTGTCGCTGTGTGTGTGTCTGTGTGTGTGTGTCGCTGTGTGTGTCTGTGTGTGTGTGTGTCTGTGTGTGTGTGTCGCTGTGTGTGTGTGTGTGTGTGTCTGTGTGTGTGTGTCGCTGTGTGTGTGTGTGTGTCTGTGTGTGTGTGTCGCTGTGTGTGTGTGTCGCTGTGTGTGTCTGTGTGTGTGTGTCGCTGTGTGTGTGTGTGTCTGTGTGTGTGTGTCTGTGTGTGTGTGTGTGTCTGTGTGTGTGTGTGTGTGTCTGTCTCTGTGTGTGTGTGTGTGGCTATGTGTGTCGCTATATAAATATATATGTGGGTGTGTCTATATATATGTGTGTGTCTGTGTTTGTGTGTGTGTATATGTGTGTGTGTGTGTGCGTCTGTGTGTGTGTGTGTGTGTGTCTGTGTGTGTGTGTGTGTGTGTGTGTGTGTGTGTGTGTGTGTGTGTGTGTGTGTGTGTGTGTGTCTGTCTCTGTGTGTGTGTGTGTGTGGCTATGTGTGTCTCTATATAAATATATATGTGGGTGTGTCTATATATATGTGTGTGTCTGTGTTTGTGTGTGTGTATATGTGTGTGTGTCCGCCTCTGTGTGTGTCTGTGTGTGTGTGTGTGTGTGTGTGTGTGTGTGTGTGTGTCGCTGTGTGTGTGTGTGTGTGTCGCTGTGTGTGTGTGTGTGTGTGTGTCTGTGTGTGTGTGTGTGTGTGTCTGTCTCTGTGTGTGTGTGTGTGGCTATGTGTGTCTCTATATAAATATATATGTGGGTGTGTCTATATATATGTGTGTGTCTGTGTTTGTGTGTGTGTATATGTGTGTGTGTCGGTCTCTGTGTGTGTCTGTCTGTGTGTGTGTGTGTGGCTATGTGTGTCTCTATATAAATATATATGTGGGTGTGTCTATATATATGTGTGTTTGTGTGTGTCTGTGTTTGTGTGTTTGCATATGTGTGTGTGTCTGTATATGTATGTGTGTCTGTATACGTGTGTGAGTATATGTGTGTGTGTGAGTGTGTGTGTGTCTGTATATGTGTGTGAATATATATATATGTGTGTGTGTGTGTGTGTGTGTGTGTGTGTGTGTGTGTGTGTGTGTGTGTGTGTGTGTGTGTGTGTGTGTGTGTGTGATCCCCACTCACTTGTAATATCATAAACCACCACGGCCACAGTAGAGTCTCGTATGTAGGAGGGAATGAGGCTCCTAAAGCGTTCCTGTCCAGCCGTGTCCCACAGCTGCAACCTCACCTGGGGATCAGAGAGACACACCTGGGGATCAGAGAGAGACACCTGGGGATCGTCAGATTATTCATCATGTCCAGAGAGCCTGGGACCACTGTCTCCCCTCAGACAGACAGAGAGCCTGGGACCACTGTCTCCCCTCAGACAGACAGAGAGCCTGGGACCACTGTCTCCGCTCAGACAGACAGAGAGCCTGGGACCACTGTCTCCCCTCAGACAGACAGAGAGCCTGGGACCACTGTCTCCCCTCAGACAGACAGAGAGCCTGGGACCACTGTCTCCGCTCAGACAGACAGAGAGCCTGGGACCACTGTCTCCGCTCAGACAGACAGAGAGCCTGGGACCACTGTCTCCCTCAGAGAGACAGAGAGCCTGGGACCACTGTCTCCCCTCAGAGAGACAGAGAGCCTGGGACCACTGTCTCCCCTCAGAGAGACAGAGAGCCTGGGACCACTGTCTCCCTCAGACATATACATTATTACACTACACACACACACACACACACACACACACACACACACACACACACACACACACACACACACACACACACACACACACACACACACACACACACACAGTAATTCAGGACTAGGGCTGTAGTGGTCATGACATTTTGTCAGCTGGTAACTGTCATGCAAATAGCTGCCAGGCTCACGGTAATTCACCGTTAACCCTAACCCTAACCCTAACCCTACTCAGGACCCGTGACACGGGAATTCACTGTTAATGAACAGAAACACGTTTATCATCTCCTGTCTTCCACACATAATCTACTGATACAGACCTTTTGGAACATCTATATTTAAAAAAAAGTTGAATAAATTCATGCAATATAGTCTACTACCTTCACAATAAATACATTATTTATTTTAGACGGGGTCTAAAGGAACATTATGATATAAAGAAAACACATTTTCAAAAGAACAGAATATCATATTCATGGCTGTGAGCTAGTTCATTTAGTAAGATCTTATTTAGCAGATAAGATTTGCATAATTCCTGTAGCATTATTTATAATTGTATTTTATAATATTTTATGTAGAAGAATTTAATAGAATGGTCCATATTTACTGCTCATGACCAATTCTGCTAATTGTTTTTTAATTAATTAATTATTATTATTTATTATTAATGTTTTTGCTCTGATCTTAACTGTCATATTTCCGCCATCGTTCCTTTAACTGAAAACAGCTTCTGGACATCAGAACAGAGATCACAAACCTCAATTTGGACGAAGATTCCTACTTAATTGAGTCGACAGCTGTGGATGAACTGCTCGAATAGGGAATGATAGAATAGTGAATGGCTGCAATCGAATAGGGAATGATAGAATAGTGAATGATAGAATAGTGAATGATAAAATAGTGAATGATAGAATAGGGAATGGCTGCAATCGAATAGGGAATGATAGAATAGTGAATGGCTGCAATCGAATAGGGAATGATAGAATAGTGAATGACTGCAATCGAATAGTGAATGATAGAATAGTGAATGATAGAATAGTAAATGGCTGCAATCGAATAGGGAATGATAGAATAGTGAATGACTGCAATCGAATAGTGAATGATAGAATAGTGAATGGCTGCAATCAAATAGGGAATGATAGAATAGTGAATGATAGAATAGTGAATGATAGAATAGTGAATGATAGAATAGTGAATAAAAGAATAGTGAATAATAGAATAGTGAATAATAGAATAGTGAATAATAGAATAGGGAATGATAGAATAGTGAATGGCTGCAATCGAATAGGGAATGATAGAATAGTGAATGATAGAATAGTGAATGACAGAATAGTGAATAATAGAATAGTGAATAATAGAATAGTGAATAATAGAATAGTGAATGATAGAATAGGGAATGATAGAATAGGGAATGATAGAATAGTGAATGATAGAATAGTGAATGGCTGTAATCGAATAGTGAATGATAGAATAGTGAATAATAGAATAGTGAATAATAGAATAGTGAATGATAGAATAGGGAATGATAGAATAGGGAATGATAGAATAGTGAATGATAGAATAGTGAATAATAGAATAGTGAATGATAGAATAGGGAAAGATAGAATAGGGAATGATAGAATAGTGAATGATAGAATAGTGAATGATAGAATAGTGAATAATAGAATAGTGAATGATAGAATAGGGAATGATAGAATAGGGAATGATAGAATAGTGAATGATAGAATAGTGAATAATAGAATAGTGAATGATAGAATAGGGAATGATAGAATAGTGAATGATAGAATAGGGAATGATAGAATAGTGAATGATAGAATAGAGAATGATAGAATAGTGAATGGCTGCAATCGAATAGGGAATGATAGAATAGTGAATGAATAGGGAATGATAGAATAGTGAATGAATAATAGAATAGTGATCGAATGATAGAATAGTGAATAATAGAATGATAGAATAGTGAATGATAGAATAGAATAATAGAATAGTGAATGATAGAATGATAAAATAGGGAATGAATATAGAATAGTGAATGATAGAATAGTGAATGATAGAATAGAATAGAATGAATGATCGAGTGATAGAATGAATAGAATAGAATAGTGAATGATAGAATAGTGAATGATAGAATAGTGAATGAATAGTGAATGAATAGGGAATGATAGAATAGAATAGTGAATGAATAGAATAGGGAATGATAGAATAGTGAATGATAGAATAGTGAAAAATAGAATAGTAAATGATAGAATAGTGAATAATAGAATAGAATAAGGGAATGACAGAATGATAGAATAGTGAATGAATGATATAGAATAGTGAATGAATAGGAATGCATGATCGAATCGTGAATAGGGAATGATAGAATAGTGAATGAATAGAATAGTGAATGAATAGAATGAGTAGTGAATAATAGAATAGTGAATGATAGAATAGTAATGATAGAATAGGGAATGATAGAATAGTGAATGATGATAGAATGATAGAATAGAATGATAGAATAGTGAATGATAGAATAGGGAATGATAGAATAGAATGAATGATAGAATAGTGAATAATAGAATAGAATAGAATGATAGAATAGTGAATGATAGGGAATGATAGAATAGGGAATGATAGAATAGTGAATGGCTGATAGAATAGAATGATAGAATAGGAATGATAGAATAGTGAATGATAGAATAGTGAATAATAGAATAGTGAATAATAGAATGATAGAATAGAATGATAGAATAGTGAATGATAGAATAGGGAATGATAGAATAGGGAATGATAGAATAGGGAATGATAGAATAGGGAATGATAGAATAGGGAATGATAGAATAGGGAATGATATAATAGTGAATGATCGAATAGGGAATGATAGAATAGGGAATGATAGAATAGTGAATGGCTGCAATCGCATAGGGAATGATAGAATAGTGAATGATAGAATAGTGAATAATAGAATAGTGAATAATAGAATAGTGAATGATAGAATAGTGAATGATAGAATAGGGAATGATAGAATAGTGAATGATAGAATAGTGAATGATAGAATAGTGAATGATAGAATAGTGAATGATAGAATAGTGAATAATAGAATAGAATGATCGAATAGGGAATGATAGAATAGTGAATGATAGAATAGTGAATGATAAAATAGTGAATAATAGAATAGTGAATGATAGAATAGGGAATGATAGAATAGGGAATGATAGAATAGTGAATGGCTGCAATCGAAATAGGAATGAATGAATAGAATAGTGAATGATAGAATAGTGAATAATAGAATAGAATAGGGAATGATAGAATAGAATAGTAGAATGATAGAATAGTGAATAGGGATATAGAATAGTGAATGAATATGAATAGAATAGTGAATGATAGAATAGTGAATAATAGAATAGTGAATGATCGAACAGGGAATGATATCGAATAGTGAATGATAGAATAGGGAATGATAGAATAGTGAATGATAGAATAGAATGAGAATGAATGATAGAATAGTGAATGATAGAATAGTGAATAATAGAATAGTGAATGATCGAACAGAATGATAGAATAGAATGATAGAATAGTGAATGATAGAATAGTGAATGATAGAATAGTGAATGATAGAATAGTGAATGATAGAATAGGAATGATAGAATAGTGAATGATAGAATAGAATGATAGAATAGTGAATGATAGAATAGTGAATGATAGAATAGTGAATGATAGAATAGGGAATGATAGAATAGTGAATGAATGATAGAATAGTGAATGATAGAATAGTGAATGAATAGAATAGTGAATAGAATAGAATAGAATGAATGATAGAATAGTGAATGATAGAATAGGGAATGATAGAATAGGAATGATAGAATAGGAATGGGAATGATAGAATAGGGAATGATATAGTGAATGATAGAATAGTGAATGATAGAATAGGGAATGATAGAATAGGAATGGCTGAATGATAGAATAGTGAATGATAGAATAGTGAATGATAGAATAGTGAATAATAGAATAGTGAATGATAGAATAGTGAATGATAGAATAGGAATGATAGAATAGTGAATGATAGAATAGAATGATAGAATAGTGAATGATAGAATAGAATAATAGAATAGAATGATCGAATAGGAATGATAGAATAGGGAATGATAGAATAGTGAATGATGAATGATAGAATGATAGAATAGTGAATGATAGAATAGTGAATAATAGAATAGTGAATGATAGAATAGAATGATAGAATAGAATGATAGAATAGAATGATAGAATAGTGAATGATAGAATGATAGAATAGTGAATGAATGATAGAATAATAGGAATGATAGAATAGGGAATGATAGAATAGTGAATGATAGAATAGGGAATGATATGAATAGTGAATAGAATAGTGAATGATAGAATAGGGAATGATAGAATAGGGAATGATAGAATAGTGAATGATAGAATAGGGAATGATAGAATAGTGAATGATAGAATAGTGAATAATAGAATAGTGAATAATAATAGAATAGTGAATGATAGAATAGGGAATGATAGAATAGGAATGATAGAATAGGGAATGATAGAATAGTGAATGATAGAATAGTGAATAATAGAATAGTGAATGATCGAATAGGAATGATAGAATAGGGAATGATAGAATAGTGAATGGCTGCAATCGAATAGGGAATGATAGAATAGTGAATGATAGAATAGTGAATGATAGAATAGTGAATGATAGAATAGTGAATGATAGAATAGTGAATGATAGAATAGGGAATGATAGAATAGAATGATAGAATAGGAATGATAGAATAGGGAATGATAGAATAGTGAATGATAGAATAGTGAATGATAGAATAGGGAATGATAGAATAGGGAATGATAGATGAATGAATAGTGAATGGCTGAATAGTGAATGGCTGTGAATCGAATAGGGAATGATAGAATAGTGAATGATAGAATAGTGAATAATAGAATAGTGAATGATAGAATAGTGAATGATAGAATAGTGAATGATAGAATAGGGAATGAATGAATGATAGAATAGTGAATGATAGAATAGAATAGTGAATAATAGAATAGTGAATGATAGAATAGAATGATAGAATAGAATGATAGAATAGTGAATAATAGAATAGTGAATGATAGAATAGGGAATGATAGAATAGTGAATGATAGAATAGTGAATAATAGTGAATGATAGAATAGTGAATGATAGAATAGGAATGATAGAATAGTGAATGGCTGCAATGAATGATAGAATAGTGAATGATAGAATAGTGAATAGAATAGTGAATGATAGAATAGTGAATGATAGAATAGTGAATGATAGAATAGTGAATGATAGAATAGTGAATGATAGAATAGGAATGATAGAATAGTGAATGATAGAATAGTGAATAATAGAATAGTGAATGATCGAATCGAATGATAGAATAGGAATGATAGAATAGTGAATGATCGAATAGGGAATGATAGAATAGTGAATAATAGAATAGTGAATAGAATAGTGAATAATAGAATAGTGAATGATCGAATAGTGAATGATAGAATAGGGAATAGAATAGAATAGGGAATGAATGTGAATGATAGAATAGTGAATAGAATAGTGAATAGAATGATAGAATAGTGAATGATAGAATAGTGAATAGAATAGAATAGAATAGGAATGATATGATAGAATAGGAATGATAGAATAGTGAATGATAGAATAGTGATAGAATAGTGAATGATAGAATAGTGAATGATAGAATAGGGAATGATAGAATAGGGAATGATAGAATAATAATAGGGAATGATAGAATAGTGAATGATAGAATAGTGAATGATAGAATAGTGAATAATAGAATAGAATAGAATAGTGAATGATAGAATAGTGAATGATAGAATAGAATGATAGAATAGGAATGATAGAATAGTGAATGATAGAATAGTGAATGATAGAATAGTGAATGATAGAATAGTGAATAATAGAATAGTGAATGATCGAATAGAATGATAGAATAGGGAATGATAGAATAGTGAATGGCTGCAATCGAATAGGGAATGATAGAATAGTGAATGATAGAATAGTGAATAATAGAATAGTGAATAAGAATAGAATGATAGAATGGGAATGATAGAATAGATATAGTGAATGATAGAATGAATGATAGAATAGTGAATGATAGAATAGGAATGATAGAATAGTGAATGATAGAATAGTGAATAATAGAATAGTGAATGATCGAATAGGGAATGATAGAATAGAATGATAGAATAGTGAATGGCTGCAAATAGGGAATGATAGAATAGAATGATATAGAATAGTGAATGAATAGAATATAGAATGGAATGATAGAATAGGGAATGATAGAATAGTGAATGATAGAATAGCTGATAGAATAGGGAATGATAGAATAGTGAATGATAGAATAGTGAATGATAGAATAGTGAATGATTGAATAGAATAGGGAATGATAGAATAGTGATATAGAATAGAATAGAATAGGAATGATAGAATAGTGAATGATAGAATAGGGAATGATAGAATAGTGAATGATAGAATAGTGAATAATAGAATAGTGAATGATCGAATAGGGAATGATAGAATAGGGAATGATAGAATAGTGAATGATGAATCGAATAGGGAATGATAGAATAGTGAATGATAGAATAGAATATAGAATAATAGAATAGTGAATGATAGAATAGTGAATGATAGAATGGGAATGATAGAATAGGGAATGATAGAATAGTGAATGATAGAATAGTGAATAATAGAATAGTGAATGATCGAATAGGGAATGATAGAATAGGAATGATAGAATAGTGAATGGCTGCAATCGAATAGGGAATGATAGAATAGTGAATGAATAGAATAGAATAGTGAATGAATAGAATGATAGAATAGTGAATGATAGAATAGGGAATGATAGAATAAATGATAGAATAATGATAGAATAGGGAATGATAGAATAGTGAATGATAGAATAGTGAATAATAGAATAGTGAATGATCGAATAGGGAATGATAGAATAGGGAATGATAGAATAGTGAATGGCTGCAATCGAATAGGGAATGATAGAATAGTGATAGAATAATAAATAGTGAATAATAGAATAGAATAGAATAGAATAGAATAGAATGAGTGAATGATAGAATAGTGAATGATAGAATAGTGAATGATAGAATAGGGAATAGAATAGAATAGTGAATGATAGAATAGTGAATGATAGATAGAATAGTGAATGATAGAATAGTGAATGATAGAATAGTGAATAATAGAATAGTGAATGAATGAATAGAATAGTGAATGATAGAATAGTGAATGGCTGAATAGAATAGAATAGTGAATGATAGAATAGTGAATAATAGATAGAATAGTGAATGATAGAATAGTGAATGATAGAATAGTGAATGATAGAATAGTGAATGATAGAATAGTGAATGATAGAATAGAATAATAGAATAGAATGATAGAATAGGGAATGATAGAATAGTGAATGATAGAATAGTGAATGATAGAATAGTGAATGATAGAATAGTGAATGATAGAATAGTGAATGATAGAATAGTGAATAGTGAATGATAGAATAGTGAATGATAGAATAGTGAATGAAATAGGGAATGATAGAATAGTGAATGATAGAATAGTGAATGATAGAATAGTGAATGAATGAATAGAATAGTGAATGAATGATAGAATAGGGAATGATAGAATAGTGAATGATAGAATAGAATGATAGAATAGTGAATGATAGAATAGTGAATGATAGAATAGTGAATGATAGAATAGTGAATGATAGAATAGGGAATGATATAATAGTGAATGATAGAATAGGGAATGATAGAATAGTGAATGATAGAATAGTGAATGGCTGCAATCGAATAGGGAATGAAGGAAGCACTTCCCCGGTTTCGTATTTCATATGACAGGCTACACCGGTTATAAAGCCGATTACAGTTCTTCATTTGAAGAATCCTCTGTTTTCACACGCGATTGTGCAATGACTGGGCTTATAAGGACACATTTTTCACTAGGCTTTTGTTCGGCTACGGACTGACCAACCCTGTTCCAAGGGTCCTAGGACTACAGGCTATGCTTAGAGTTATTTTGACACTTTAGTTGTGATACAAACCTTATTAAAACATACAGGACTTATTTGAAAAAGTCACTAAGAAATGGAAGTGATAATATTGTCACCCATCAGACTGTTCTCAATTTAATCTGGTTTTAACATATACTAAATAATATGTGTAAAATTAGTTTGATTTAGAACGGGCCTTTTTTTATGCACCTGTCAGAACAGGGGCAGGAGGAAAAATACAGGGCATAAATAGCGAATCGAGGTTGCTTTTCCCCCGGGTTCATGTTCATGCCAGCCAGGTAGGTTATAAAGTGAAGCAATGTGCTTAATGTTAGGAAAGTTGACAAATAAATATAGTAGGCCTAGCCTATGAAAGGCTGATGGGATCCTCCTCTTTTTATTAGAGGCCATCAAAACTCTGTTTTCTCACACAGTTGCAAAGCCTATAGAAATGTATTGGAACAATTCCACTCAAACTCTAAATGCCGGGGCTCTCATTTTCAATGACGGCCTAGGAACAGTGGGTTAACTGCCTGTTCAGGGGCAGAAAGACAGATTTGTACCTTGTCAGCCCGGAGATTTGAACTTGCAACCTTCCAGTTACGAGCCCAACGCTCTAACCACTAGGCTACCCTGCCGCCCAATTAAGGGTTCAGAGCCCTATGGGGCCTGTATATATTAAGGGGTCAGAGACCTATGGGGCCTGTATATATTAAGGGGTCAGAGCCCTATGGGGCCTGTATATATTAAGGGGTCAGAGCCCTATGGGGCCTGTATATATTAAGGGGTCAGAGTCCTATGGGGCCTGTATATATTAAGGGGTCAGAGCCCTATGGGGCCTGTATATATTAAGGGGTCAGAGCCCTATGGGGCCTGTATATATTAAGGGGTCAGAGCCCTATGGGGCCTGTATATATTAAGGGGTCAGAGACCTATAGGGCCTGTATATATTAAGGGGTCAGAGCCCTATGGGGCCTGTATATATTAAGGGGTCAGAGCCCTATAGGGCCTGTATATATTAAGGGGTCAGAGCCCTATGGGGCCTGTATATATTAAGGGGTCAGAGCCCTATGGGGCCTGTATATATTAAGGGGTCAGAGCCCTATGGGGCCTGTATATATTAAGGGGTCAGAGCCCTATGGGGCCTGTATATATTAAGGGGTCAGAGCCCTATGGGGCCTGTATATATTAAGGGGTCAGAGCCCTATGGGGCCTGTATATATTAAGGGGTCAGAGCCCTATGGGGCCTGTATATATTAAGGGGTCAGAGCCCTATGGGGCCTGTATATATTAAGGGGTCAGAGCCCTATGGGGCCTGTATATATTAAGGGGTCAGAGCCCTATGGGGCCTGTATATATTAAGGGGTCAGAGCCCTATAGGGCCTGTATATATTAAGGGGTCAGAGCCCTATGGGGCCTGTATATATTAAGGGGTCAGAGCCCTATGGGGCCTGTATATATTAAGGGGTCAGAGCCCTATAGGGCCTGTATATATTAAGGGGTCAGAGCCCTATGGGGCCTGTATATATTAAGGGGTCAGAGCCCTATGGGGCCTGTATATATTAAGGGGTCAGAGTCCTATGGGGCCTGTATATATTAAGGGGTCAGAGTCCTATGGGGCCTGTATATATTAAGGGGTCAGAGCCCTATGGGGCCTGTATATATTAAGGGGTCAGAGCCCTGTGGACCATGATCAGAAGAAGTGCACTACAGATGTAATAGGGTGCTGTTAGGAACACAAGCCAGTACATCTGAAGCTGAGGGGATGATATTCCACTGAGAGAGAGAAGTGGCCCTGGGGGGTGACATTAGAAGGGTAGTAAAAGAGGCTTAGATTGAGCTAACTTACCGTTCGGTCCTCCAAGTACATCGTTTTTGACAGGAAGTCTATTCCAATTGTGGCCTGAAATGAGAAAAAAACAAATAGAGACACATGGATTAACATTATTCTAAAAAAAAAATGAAGAAAAGCTGAAGATTTGGAGCGGAATCAAATGAACAACATTAAAATATTAGCCTATAGATGCTCTCAATAGAAATTATACAAAATATAATTAAATCATAAAGGTACCTACAGTAAAGACACGAAGACACTAAGACAATGTGATGCATTCATAGGGATACCTACAGTAAAGACACGAAGACACTAAGACAATGTGATGCATTCATGAGGATACCTACAGTAAAGACACTAAGGCAATGTGATGCATTCATGAGGATACCTACAGTAAAGACACTAAGGCAATGTGATGCATTCATGAGGATACCTACAGTAAAGACACTAAGGCAATGTGATGCATTCATGAGGATACCTACAGTAAAGTGTTACCATACTTTGACAGGTCTCTCCCACTGTAAGTCTTTCATGTGTTAATTACTATGTATTTAAGAAGACATTTAGATGAAAACCATATCTCCTTAATACCATGGCGACACCTTCCATCTATGAGCTGGTTGTTGGTCACTGGCCGTTACCCACAGAACACTACATACCAGGAGGTAATATCTGATTGGCCATCCTCCCACAGAACACTACATACCAGGAGGTATTATCTGATTGGCTGTCCACCCACAGAACACTACATACCAGGAGGTATTATCTGATTGGCTGTCCACCCACAGAACACTACATACCAGGAGGTATTATCTGATTGGCCGTCCTCCCACAGAACACTACATACCAGGAGGTATTATCTGATTGGCCGTCCGCCCACAGAACACTACATACCAGGAGGTATTATCTGATTGGCTGTCCACCCACAGAACACTACATACCAGGAGGTAATATCTGATTGGCCATCCTCCCACAGAACACGACATACCAGGAGGTATTATCTGATTGGCCGTCTGCCCACAGAACACTACATACCAGGAGGTATTATCTGATTGGCCGTCTGCCCACAGAACACTACATACCAGGAGGTATTATCTGATTGGCTGTCCACCCACAGAACACTACATACCAGGAGGTATTATCTGATTGGCCGTCTGCCCACAGAACACTACATGCCAGGAGGTATTATCTGATTGGCCGTCCGCCCACAGAGCACTACATACTAGGAGGTATTATCTGATTGGCAGGAGGTATTATCGTCCGCCCACAGAACACTACATGCCAGGAGGTATTATCTGATTGGCCGTCCGCCCACAGAGCACTACATACCAGGAGGTATTATCTGATTGGCCGTCTGCCCACAGAACACTACATACCAGGAGGTATTATCTGATTGGCCGTCCTCCCACAGAACACGACATACCAGGAGGTATTATCTGATTGGCCGTCCTCCCACAGAACACTACTGTCCCTGATGCAGTGGAAATATTTGATTTTTATTTAAATGAAGTATGCTTGAATAGTAGGGCTTAGTGTCTTAACCCCTACAAGGTACATGAATAGTAGGGATATGGGAACACGGACACTATCTTTCTCTTTTCTCTTTTTTGTTTTTTTACAGGTGTTTAAACATTTCAAATTGTTGGGGTTGCTTGCTTCTTAAGGACGCTTGCTTCTTAAATGTCTTACACTGGCCCTGAGATCTCAGAACATGAGAGAGTTTTACAGATTGCAGGCATACTGTGCATACACAATGGGATGCTTTGGAGTCAAGTGGCTGACGTTAAATAAGTGTAACTTAGATTGGGACTCATTGACTCCTTGGCTATTATTAATTGTCATAGTGGCTGTAACCTCTGTGGTGTGTAGTGAGAAGCAACCAGACGCTGCTGGTCTGTGGTGTGTAATGAGGAGCAACCAGACGCTGCTGGTCTGTGGTGTGAAATGAGGAGCAACCAGACGCTGCTGGTCTGTGGTGTGTAATGAGAAGCAACCAGACGCTGCTGGTCTGTGGTGTGAAATGAGGAGCAACCAGACGCTGCTGGTCTGTGGTGTGTAATGATAAGCAACCAGACGCTGCTGGTCTGTGGTGTGTAATGAGGAGCAACCAGATGCTGCTCTGTGGTGTGTAATGAAAAGCAACCAGATGCTGCTGGTCTGTGGTGTGTAATGAGGAGCAACCAGACGCTGCTGGTCTGTGGTGTGAAATGAGGAGCAACCAGACGCTGCTGGTCTGTGGTGTGTAATGATAAGCAACCAGACGCTGCTGGTCTGTGGTGTGTAATGAGGAGCAACCAGACACTGCTGGTCTGTGGTGAGCAATGAGGAGCAACCAGACGCTGCTGGTCTGTGGTGTGTAATGAGGAGCAACCAGACGCTGCTGGTCTGTGGTGAGTAATGAGGATGAGGAGGAGCAACCAGACGCTGGTCTGTGTGAGTAATGAGGAGCAACCAGATGCTGCTGGTCTGTGGTGAGTAATGAGGAGCAACCAGACGCTGCTGGTCTGTGGTGTGTAATGAGGAGCAACCAGACGCTGCTGGTCTGTGGTGTGTAATGAGGAGCAACCAGACGCTGCTGGTCTGTGGTGTGTAATGAGGAGCAACCAGACGCTGCTGGTCTGTGGTGTGTAATGAGGAGCAACCAGACGCTGCTGGTCTGTGGTGAGTAATGAGGAGCAACCAGACGCTGCTGGTCTGTGGTGTGTAATGAGGAGCAACCAGACGCTGCTGGTCTGTGGTGAGTAATGAGGAGCAACCAGACGCTGCTGGTCTGTGGTGTGTAATGAGGAGCAACCAGACGCTGCTGGTCTGTGGTGTGTAATGAGGAGCAACCAGACGCTGCTGGTCTGTGGTGTGTAATGAGGAGCAACCAGACGCTGCTGGTCTGTGGTGTGTAATGAGGAGCAACCAGACGCTGCTGGTCTGTGGTGTGTAATGAGGAGCAACCAGACGCTGCTGGTCTGTGGTGTGTAATGAGGAGCAACCAGACGCTGCCGGTCTGTGGTGTGTAATGAGGAGCAACCAGACGCTGCTGGTCTGTGGTGTGTAATGAGGAGCAACCAGACGCTGCTGGTCTGTGGTGTGTAATGAGGAGCAACCAGACGCTGCTTGTCTGTGGTCTGTGTGGGTCTGTGGTGAGTAATGAGGAGCAACCAGACGCTGCTGGTCTGTGGTGAGTAATGAGGACCAACCAGACGCTGCACTTGACACATTAATGAAATTGCTTATTTCGGTTACTAATAAGCACCCATTAAGAAAATGACTGTAACAACTGTTAAATCCCCGTGGATTGATTTGAAAAATGTTATAGTTGATATATGTCTGGCAGCCCAACCGATTGTCAAACGTATTGCGAACTGAGAAATCATGTGACTAAACGGAATGAAAAAATAAGAAACTATACTATGAAACAAAGATAAATGACCAAAGAACGATAGTAAAAAGATTTGGAGCACCTTAAATGACATTTTGGGCAAAAAGGCAAACTCAGCTCCATCATTCGTTGAATCAGATGGGCTCATTCATTACAAAACCGACTGATATTGCCAACTACTTTAATGATTTTTTTTTTGCATTGGCAAGATTAGAAAACTTAGGCATGACATGCCATCTAACACTGACACTACACATCCAAGAATATCTGACCAAATTATGAAAGACAAGCGTTGTAATTTTGAATTCGGTAAAGTGAGTGTTGAAGAGGTGAAACAATCATTGTTGTCTTTCAACAATTACATTTACATTTACATTTAAGTCATTTAGCAGACGCTCTTATCCAGAGCGACTTACAAATTGGTGAATTCACCTTCTGACATCAGTGGAACAGCCACTTTACAATAGTGCATCTAAATCATATAAGGGGGGGGTGAGAAGGATTGCTTTATCCTATCCTAGGTATTCCTTGAAGAGGTGGGGTTTCAGGTGTCTCCGGAAGGTGGTGATTGACTCCGCTGTCCTGGCGTCGTGAGGGAGTTTGTTCCACCATTGGGGGGCCAGAGCAGCGAACAGTTTTGACTGGGCTGAGCGGGAACTGTACTTCCTCAGTGGTAGGGAGGCGAGCAGGCCAGAGGTGGATGAACGCAGTGCCCTTGTTTGGGTGTAGGGCCTGATCAGACAAGCCACCGGAGTCTGACTTGGATGGAACACTTGGATGGATAATGACTGAGGAAAGTAGTGGACGATATTGCCACTCCTATTTGCCACATATTTAAGTCCACTAGAAGCCCTAAGCCCTGGAGGGAAGCACAATTAGTGGTGGGAAATGTACCCAATGGTAATACTGAACCCAGTACAGCAGATATCTGACTGAACCCAGTACAGTACAGCAGATATCTGACTGAACCCAGTACAGCAGATATCTGACTGAACCCAGTACAGTAGATATCTGACTGAACACAGTATAGTAGATATCTGACTGAACCCAGTACAGTAGATATCTGACTGAACCCAGTACAGTACAGTAGATATCTGACTGAACCCAGTACAGTGCAGCAGATATCTGACTGAACCCAGTACAGCAGATATCTGACTGAACCCAGTACAGCAGATATCTGACTGAACCCAGTACAGTAGATATGACTGAACCCAGTACAGTAGATATCTGACTGAACCCAGTACAGCAGATATCTGACTGAACCCAGTACAGTGCAGCAGATATCTGACTGAACCCAGTATAGTAGATATGACTGAACCCAGTACAGTAGATATCTGACTGAACACAGTACAGTAGATATCTGACTGAACCCAGTACAGTAGATATCTGACTGAACACAGTACAGTAGATATCTGACTGAACCCAGTACAGTAGATATGACTGAACCCAGTACAGTAGATATCTGACTGAACACAGTACAGTAGATATCTGACTGAACCCAGTACAGTACAGTAGATATCTGACTGAACCCAGTACAGTGCAGCAGATATCTGACTGAACCCAGTACAGCAGATATCTGACTGAACCCAGTACAGTAGATATCTGACTGAACCCAGTACAGTAGATATCTGACTGAACCCAGTACAGCAGATATCTGACTGAACCCAGTACAGTGCAGCAGATATCTGACTGAACCCAGTACAGCAGATATCTGACTGAACCCAGTACAGCAGATATCTGACTGAACCCAGTACAGCAGATATCTGACTGAACCCAGTACAGCAGATATCTGACTGAACCCAGTACAGTGCAGCAGATATCTGACTGAACCCAGTACAGTAGATATCTGACTGAACCCAGTACAGCAGATATCTGACTGAACCCAGTACAGCAGATTCCTGACTGAACCCAGTACAGTACAGTAGATATCTGACTGAACCCAGTACAGTACAGTAGATATGACTGAACCCAGTATAGTAGATATGACTGAACCCAGTACAGTAGATATGACTGAACCCAGTACAGTAGATATGACTGAACCCAGTACAGCAGATATCTGACTGAACCCAGTACAGCAGATTTCTGACTGAACCCAGTACAGTACAGCAGATATCCGACTGAACCCAGTATAGTAGATATGACTGAACCCAGTACAGTAGATATGACTGAACCCAGTACAGTAGATATGACTGAACCCAGTACAGCAGATATCTGACTGAACCCAGTACAGCAGATTTCTGACTGAACCCAGTACAGTACAGCAGATATCCGACTGAACCCAGTATAGTAGATATCTGACTGAACCCAGTACAGTAGATATGTCTGAACCCAGAACAGTAGATATCTGACTGAACCCAGTACAGTAGATATCTGACCGAGCCCAGTACAGTAGATATGACTGAACCCAGTACAGTAGATATGACTGAACCCAGTACAGTAGATATGACTGAACCCAGTATAGTAGATATGACTGAACCCAGTACAGTAGATATGACTGAACCCAGTACAGTAGATATCTGACTGAACCCAGTGCAGTAGATATGACTGAACCCAGTACAGCAGATATCTGACTGAACCCAGTACAGTAGATATGACTGAACCCAGTACAGTAGATATCTGACTGAACCCAGTACAGTAGATATGACTGAACCCAGTACAGTGGATATGACTGAACCCAGTACAGTAGATATCTGACCGAGCCCAGTAGAGTAGATATGACTGAACCCAGTACAGTAGATATGACTGAACCCAGTACAGTAGATATCTGACTGAACCCAGTACAGTAGATATGACTGAACCCAGTACAGTGGATATGATTGAACCCAGTACAGTAGATATCTGACCGAGCCCAGTACAGTAGATATGACTGAACCCAGTACAGTAGATATGACTGAACCCAGTATAGTAGATATGAATGAACCCAGTACAGTAGATATGACTGAACCCAGTATAGTAGATATGACTGAAACAGTACAGTAGATATGACTGAACCCAGTACAGTAGATATCTGACTGAACCCAGTACAGTAGATATGACTGAACCCAGTACAGTGGATATGACTGAACCCAGTACAGTAGATATCTGACCGAGCCCAGTACAGTAGATATGACTGAACCCAGTACAGTAGATATGACTGAACCCAGTATAGTAGATATGAATGAACCCAGTACAGTAGGTATGACTGAACCCAGTATAGTAGATATGACTGAACCCAGTACAGTAGATATGACTGAACCCAGTACAGTAGATATCTGACTGAACCCAGTACAGTAGATATGACTGAACCCAGTACAGTGGATATGACTGAACCCAGTACAGTAGATATCTGACTGAACCCAGTACAGTAGATATCTCACTGAACCCAGTACCGTAGATATCTGACTGAACCCAGTACAGTAGATATCTGACTGAACCCAGTACAGTAGATATGACTGAACCCAGTACAGTAGATATCTGACTGAACCCAGTACAGTAGATATCTCACTGAACCCAGTACAGTAGATATCTGACTGAACCCAGTACAGTAGATATGACTGAACCCAGTACAGTAGATATGACTGAACCCAGTACAGTAGATATCTGACTGAACCCAGTACAGTAGATATGACTGAACCCAGTACAGTAGGTATGACTGAACCCAGTACAGCAGATATGACTGAACCCAGTACAGTAGATATGACTGAACCCAGTACAGTAGATATCTGACTGAACCCAGTACAGTAGATATGACTGAACACAGTACAGTAGGTTCGTCTGAACCCAGTACAGTAGATATCTGACTGAGCCCAGTACAGTAGATATGACTGAACCCAGTACAGTAGATATCTGACTGAACCCAGTACAGTAGATATGACTGAACCCAGTACAGTAGATATGACTGAACCCAGTACAGTAGATATCTGACTGAACCCAGTACAGTAGATATGACTGAACCCAGTACAGTAGGTATGACTGAACCCAGTACAGCAGATATGACTGAACCCAGTACAGTAGATATGACTGAACCCAGTACAGTAGATATCTGACTGAACCCAGTACAGTAGATATGACTGAACACAGTACAGTAGGTTCGACTGAACCCAGTACAGTAGATATCTGACTGAGCCCAGTACAGTAGATATGACTGAACCCAGTACAGTAGATATCTGACTGAACCCAGTACAGTAGATATCTGACTGAACCCAGTACAGTAGATATCTGACTGAGCCCAGTACAGTAGATATGACTGAACCCAGTACAGTGGATATGACTGAACCCAGTACAGTAGATATCTGACTGAGCCCAGTACAGTAGATATGACTGAACCCAGTACAGTAGATATGACTGAACCCAGTACAGTAGATATGACTGAACCCAGTACAGTAGATATCTGACTGAACCCAGTACAGCAGATTTCTGACTGAACCCAGTACAGTACAGCAGATATCTGACTGAACCCAGTATAGTAGATATGACTGAACCCAGTACAGCAGATATCTGACTGAACCCAGTACAGCAGATTTCTGACTGAACCCAGTACAGTACAGCAGATATCTGACTGAACCCAGTACAGTAGATATGACTGAACCCAGTACAGTAGATATGACTGAACCCAGTACAGTAGATATGACTGAACCCAGTACAGTAGATATGACTGAACCCAGTACAGCAGATATCTGACTGAACCCAGTACAGCAGATTTCTGACTGAACCCAGTACAGTAGATATGACTGAACCCAGTACAGTAGATATCTGACTGAACCCAGTACAGTAGATATGACTGAACCCAGTACAGTGGATATGACTGAACCCAGTACAGTAGATATCTGACCGAGCCCAGTATAGTAGATATGACTGAACCCAGTACAGTAGATATGACTGAACCCAGTACAGTAGATATCTGACTGAACCCAGTACAGTAGATATGACTGAACCCAGTACAGTGGATATGATTGAACCCAGTACAGTAGATATCTGACCGAGCCCAGTACAGTAGATATGACTGAACCCAGTACAGTAGATATGACTGAACCCAGTATAGTAGATATGAATGAACCCAGTACAGTAGATATGACTGAACCCAGTATAGTAGATATGACTGAAACAGTACAGTAGATATGACTGAACCCAGTACAGTAGATATCTGACTGAACCCAGTACAGTAGATATGACTGAACCCAGTACAGTGGATATGACTCAACCCAGTACAGTAGATATCTGACCGAGCCCAGTACAGTAGATATGACTGAACCCAGTACAGTAGATATGACTGAACCCAGTACAGTAGATATCTGACTGAACCCAGTACAGTAGATATGACTGAACCCAGTACAGTGGATATGACTGAACCCAGTACAGTAGATATCTGACTGAACCCAGTACAGTAGATATCTGACTGAATCCAGTACAGTAGATATCTCACTGAACCCAGTACAGTAGATATCTGACTGAACCCAGTACAGTAGATATCTGACTGAACCCAGTACAGTAGATATGACTGAACCCAGTACAGTAGATATCTGACTGAACCCAGTACAGTAGATATCTCACTGAACCCAGTACAGTAGATATCTGACTGAACCCAGTACAGTAGATATGACTGAACCCAGTACAGTAGATATGACTGAACCCACTACAGTAGATATCTGACTGAACCCAGTACAGTAGATATGACTGAACCCAGTACAGTAGGTATGACTGAACCCAGTACAGCAGATATGACTGAACCCAGTACAGTAGATATGACTGAACCCAGTACAGTAGATATCTGACTGAACCCAGTACAGTAGATATGACTGAACACAGTACAGTAGGTTCGTCTGAACCCAGTACAGTAGATATCTGACTGAGCCCAGTACAGTAGATATGACTGAACCCAGTACAGTAGATATCTGACTGAACCCAGTACAGTAGATATGACTGAACCCAGTACAGTAGATATGACTGAACCCAGTACAGTAGATATCTGACTGAACCCAGTACAGTAGATATGACTGAACCCAGTACAGTAGGTATGACTGAACCCAGTACAGTAGATATGACTGAACCCAGTACAGTAGATATGACTGAACCCAGTACAGTAGATATCTGACTGAACCCAGTACAGTAGATATGACTGAACACAGTACAGTAGGTTCGACTGAACCCAGTACAGTAGATATCTGACTGAGCCCAGTACAGTAGATATGACTGAACCCAGTACAGTAGATATCTGACTGAACCCAGTACAGTAGATATCTGACTGAACCCAGTACAGTAGATATCTGACTGAGCCCAGTACAGTAGATATGACTGAACCCAGTACAGTGGATATGACTGAACCCAGTACAGTAGATATCTGACTGAGCCCAGTACAGTAGATATGACTGAACCCAGTACAGTAGATATGACTGAACCCAGTACAGTAGATATCTGACTGAACCCAGTACAGTAGATATGACTGAACCCAGTACAGTAGATATCTGACTGAACCCAGTACAGCAGATATCTGACTGAACCCAGTACAGCAGATTTCTGACTGAACCCAGTACAGTACAGCAGATATCTGACTGAACCCAGTATAGTAGATATGACTGAACCCAGTACAGTAGATATGACTGAACCCAGTACAGTAGATATGACTGAACCCACTACAGTAGATATCTGACTGAACCCAGTACAGTAGATATGACTGAACCCAGTACAGTAGGTATGACTGAACCCAGTACAGCAGATATGACTGAACCCAGTACAGTAGATATGACTGAACCCAGTACAGTAGATATCTGACTGAACCCAGTACAGTAGATATGACTGAACACAGTACAGTAGGTTCGTCTGAACCCAGTACAGTAGATATCTGACTGAGCCCAGTACAGTAGATATGACTGAACCCAGTACAGTAGATATCTGACTGAACCCAGTACAGTAGATATGACTGAACCCAGTACAGTAGATATGACTGAACCCTGTACAGTAGATATCTGACTGAACCCAGTACAGTAGATATGACTGAACCCAGTACAGTAGGTATGACTGAACCCAGTACAGCAGATATGACTGAACCCAGTACAGTAGATATGACTGAACCCAGTACAGTAGATATCTGACTGAACCCAGTACAGTAGATATGACTGAACACAGTACAGTAGGTTCGACTGAACCCAGTACAGTAGATATCTGACTGAGCCCAGTACAGTAGATATGACTGAACCCAGTACAGTAGATATCTGACTGAACCCAGTACAGTAGATATCTGACTGAACCCAGTACAGTAGATATCTGACTGAGCCCAGTACAGTAGATATGACTGAACCCAGTACAGTGGATATGACTGAACCCAGTACAGTAGATATCTGACTGAGCCCAGTACAGTAGATATGACTGAACCCAGTACAGTAGATATGACTGAACCCAGTACAGTAGATATCTGACTGAACCCAGTACAGTAGATATGACTGAACCCAGTACAGTAGATATCTGACTGAACCCAGTACAGCAGATATCTGACTGAACCCAGTACAGCAGATTTCTGACTGAACCCAGTACAGTACAGCAGATATCTGACTGAACCCAGTATAGTAGATATGACTGAACCCAGTACAGTAGATATGACTGAACCCAGTACAGTAGATATGACTGAACCCAGTACAGTAGATATGACTGAACCCAGTACAGTAGATATCTGACTGAACCCAGTACAGTAGATATGACTGAACCCAGTACAGTGGATATGACTGAACCCAGTACAGTAGATATCTGACTGAGCCCAGTATAGTAGATATGACTGAACCCAGTACAGCAGATATCTGACTGAACCCAGTACAGTTGATATGACTGAACCCAGTACAGTAGATATGACTGAACCCAGTACAGCAGATATCTGACTGAACCCAGTACAGTTGATATGACTGAACCCAGTACAGTAGATATGACTGAACCCAGTACAGCAGATATCTGACTGAACCCAGTACAGTACAGCAGATATCTGACTGAACCCAGTACAGCAGATATCTGACTGAACCCAGTACAGCAGATATCTGACTGAACCCAGTACAGTAGATATGACTGAACCCAGTACAGTAGATATCTGACTGAACCCAGTACAGTAGGTATGACTGAACCCAGTACAGTAGATATCTGACTGAGCCCAGTACAGTAGATATGACTGAACCCAGTACAGTGGATATGACTGAACCCAGTACAGTAGATATCTGACTGAACCCAGTACAGTAGATATGACTGAACCCAGTACAGTAGATATGACTGAACCCAGTATAGTAGATATGAATGAACCCAGTACAGTAGATATGACTGAACCCAGTATAGTAGATATGACTGAACCCAGTACAGTAGATATGACTGAACCCAGTACAGTAGATATCTGACTGAACCCAGTACAGTAGATATGACTGAACCCAGTACAGTGGATATGACTGAACCCAGTACAGTAGATATCTGACTGAACCCAGTACAGTAGATATCTGACTGAACCCAGTACAGTAGATATCTCACTGAACCCAGTACAGTAGATATCTGACTGAACCCAGTACAGTAGATATCTGACTGAACCCAGTACAGTAGATATGACTGAACCCAGTACAGTAGATATCTGACTGAACCCAGTACAGTAGATATCTGACTGAACCCAGTACAGTAGATATGACTGAACCCAGTACAGTAGATATGACTGAACCCACTACAGTAGATATCTGACTGAACCCAGTACAGTAGATATGACTGAACCCAGTACAGTAGGTATGACTGAACCCAGTACAGCAGATATGACTGAACCCAGTACAGTAGATATGACTGAACCCAGTACAGTAGATATCTGACTGAACCCAGTACAGTAGATATGACTGAACACAGTACAGAAGGTTCGTCTGAACCCAGTACAGTAGATATCTGACTGAGCCCAGTACAGTAGATATGACTGAACCCAGTACAGTAGATATCTGACTGAACCCAGTACAGTAGATATGACTGAACCCAGTACAGTAGATATGACTGAACCCAGTACAGTAGATATCTGACTGAACCCAGTACAGTAGATATGACTGAACCCAGTACAGTAGGTATGACTGAACCCAGTACAGCAGATATGACTGAACCCAGTACAGTAGATATGACTGAACCCAGTACAGTAGATATCTGACTGAACCCAGTACAGTAGATATGACTGAACACAGTACAGTAGGTTCGACTGAACCCAGTACAGTAGATATCTGACTGAGCCCAGTACAGTAGATATGACTGAACCCAGTACAGTAGATATCTGACTGAACCCAGTACAGTAGATATCTGACTGAACCCAGTACAGTAGATATCTGACTGAGCCCAGTACAGTAGATATGACTGAACCCAGTACAGTGGATATGACTGAACCCAGTACAGTAGATATCTGACTGAGCCCAGTACAGTAGATATGACTGAACCCAGTACAGTAGATATGACTGAACCCAGTACAGTAGATATCTGACTGAACCCAGTACAGTAGATATGACTGAACCCAGTACAGTAGATATCTGACTGAACCCAGTACAGCAGATTTCTGACTGAACCCAGTACAGTACAGCAGATATCTGACTGAACCCAGTATAGTAGATATGACTGAACCCAGTACAGTACAGCAGATATCTGACTGAACCCAGTACAGTAGATATGACTGAACCCAGTACAGTACAGCAGATATCTGACTGAACCCAGTACAGTAGATATGACTGAACCCAGTACAGTAGATATCTGACTGAACCCAGTACAGTAGATATGACTGAACCCAGTACAGTAGGTATGACTGAACCCAGTACAGCAGATATGACTGAACCCAGTACAGTAGATATGACTGAACCCAGTACAGTAGATATCTGACTGAACCCAGTACAGTAGATATGACTGAACACAGTACAGTAGGTTCGACTGAACCCAGTACAGTAGATATCTGACTGAGCCCAGTACAGTAGATATGACTGAACCCAGTACAGTAGATATCTGACTGAACCCAGTACAGTAGATATCTGACTGAACCCAGTACAGTAGATATCTGACTGAGCCCAGTACAGTAGATATGACTGAACCCAGTACAGTGGATATGACTGAACCCAGTACAGTAGATATCTGACTGAGCCCAGTACAGTAGATATGACTGAACCCAGTACAGTAGATATGACTGAACCCAGTACAGTAGATATCTGACTGAACCCAGTACAGTAGATATGACTGAACCCAGTACAGTAGATATCTGACTGAACCCAGTACAGCAGATATCTGACTGAACCCAGTACAGCAGATTTCTGACTGAACCCAGTACAGTACAGCAGATATCTGACTGAACCCAGTATAGTAGATATGACTGAACCCAGTACAGTAGATATGACTGAACCCAGTACAGTAGATATGACTGAACCCAGTACAGTAGATATGACTGAACCCAGTACAGTAGATATCTGACTGAACCCAGTACAGTAGATATGACTGAACCCAGTACAGTGGATATGACTGAACCCAGTACAGTAGATATCTGACTGAGCCCAGTATAGTAGATATGACTGAACCCAGTACAGCAGATATCTGACTGAACCCAGTACAGTTGATATGACTGAACCCAGTACAGTAGATATGACTGAACCCAGTACAGCAGATATCTGACTGAACCCAGTACAGTTGATATGACTGAACCCAGTACAGTAGATATGACTGAACCCAGTACAGCAGATATCTGACTGAACCCAGTACAGTACAGCAGATATCTGACTGAACCCAGTACAGCAGATATCTGACTGAACCCAGTACAGCAGATATCTGACTGAACCCAGTACAGTAGATATGACTGAACCCAGTACAGTAGATATCTGACTGAACCCAGTACAGTAGGTATGACTGAACCCAGTACAGTAGATATCTGACTGAGCCCAGTACAGTAGATATGACTGAACCCAGTACAGTGGATATGACTGAACCCAGTACAGTAGATATCTGACTGAGCCCAGTATAGTAGATATGACTGAACCCAGTACAGCAGATATCTGACTGAACCCAGTACAGTTGATATGACTGAACCCAGTACAGTAGATATCTGACTGAACCCAGTACAGTAGATATGACTGAACCCAGTACAGTAGGTATGACTGAACCCAGTACAGCAGATATGACTGAACCCAGTACAGTAGATATGACTGAACCCAGTACAGTAGATATCTGACTGAACCCAGTACAGTAGATATGACTGAACACAGTACAGTAGGTTCGACTGAACCCAGTACAGTAGATATCTGACTGAGCCCAGTACAGTAGATATGACTGAACCCAGTACAGTAGATATCTGACTGAACCCAGTACAGTAGATATCTGACTGAACCCAGTACAGTAGATATCTGACTGAGCCCAGTACAGTAGATATGACTGAACCCAGTACAGTGGATATGACTGAACCCAGTACAGTAGATATCTGACTGAGCCCAGTACAGTAGATATGACTGAACCCAGTACAGTAGATATGACTGAACCCAGTACAGTAGATATCTGACTGAACCCAGTACAGTAGATATGACTGAACCCAGTACAGTAGATATCTGACTGAACCCAGTACAGCAGATATCTGACTGAACCCAGTACAGCAGATTTCTGACTGAACCCAGTACAGTACAGCAGATATCTGACTGAACCCAGTATAGTAGATATGACTGAACCCAGTACAGTAGATATGACTGAACCCAGTACAGTAGATATGACTGAACCCAGTACAGTAGATATGACTGAACCCAGTACAGTAGATATCTGACTGAACCCAGTACAGTAGATATGACTGAACCCAGTACAGTGGATATGACTGAACCCAGTACAGTAGATATCTGACTGAGCCCAGTATAGTAGATATGACTGAACCCAGTACAGCAGATATCTGACTGAACCCAGTACAGTTGATATGACTGAACCCAGTACAGTAGATATGACTGAACCCAGTACAGCAGATATCTGACTGAACCCAGTACAGTTGATATGACTGAACCCAGTACAGTAGATATGACTGAACCCAGTACAGCAGATATCTGACTGAACCCAGTACAGTACAGCAGATATCTGACTGAACCCAGTACAGCAGATATCTGACTGAACCCAGTACAGCAGATATCTGACTGAACCCAGTACAGTAGATATGACTGAACCCAGTACAGTAGATATCTGACTGAACCCAGTACAGTAGGTATGACTGAACCCAGTACAGTAGATATCTGACTGAGCCCAGTACAGTAGATATGACTGAACCCAGTACAGTGGATATGACTGAACCCAGTACAGTAGATATCTGACTGAGCCCAGTATAGTAGATATGACTGAACCCAGTACAGCAGATATCTGACTGAACCCAGTACAGTTGATATGACTGAACCCAGTACAGTAGATATGACTGAACCCAGTACAGCAGATATCTGACTGAACCCAGTACAGTTGATATGACTGAACCCAGTACAGTAGATATGACTGAACCCAGTACAGCAGATATCTGACTGAACCCAGTACAGTACAGCAGATATCTGACTGAACCCAGTACAGCAGATATCTGACTGAACCCAGTACAGCAGATATCTGACTGAACCCAGTACAGTAGATATGACTGAACCCAGTACAGTAGATATCTGACTGAACCCAGTACAGTAGGTATGACTGAACCCAGTACAGTAGATATCTGACTGAGCCCAGTACAGTAGATATGACTGAACCCAGTACAGTGGATATGACTGAACCCAGTACAGTAGATATCTGACTGAACCCAGTACAGTAGATATGACTGAACCCAGTACAGTAGATATGACTGAACCCAGTATAGTAGATATGAATGAACCCAGTACAGTAGATATGACTGAACCCAGTATAGTAGATATGACTGAACCCAGTACAGTAGATATGACTGAACCCAGTACAGTAGATATCTGACTGAACCCAGTACAGTAGATATGACTGAACCCAGTACAGTGGATATGACTGAACCCAGTACAGTAGATATCTGACTGAACCCAGTACAGTAGATATCTGACTGAACCCAGTACAGTAGATATCTCACTGAACCCAGTACAGTAGATATCTGACTGAACCCAGTACAGTAGATATCTGACTGAACCCAGTACAGTAGATATGACTGAACCCAGTACAGTAGATATCTGACTGAACCCAGTACAGTAGATATCTGACTGAACCCAGTACAGTAGATATGACTGAACCCAGTACAGTAGATATGACTGAACCCACTACAGTAGATATCTGACTGAACCCAGTACAGTAGATATGACTGAACCCAGTACAGTAGGTATGACTGAACCCAGTACAGCAGATATGACTGAACCCAGTACAGTAGATATGACTGAACCCAGTACAGTAGATATCTGACTGAACCCAGTACAGTAGATATGACTGAACACAGTACAGAAGGTTCGTCTGAACCCAGTACAGTAGATATCTGACTGAGCCCAGTACAGTAGATATGACTGAACCCAGTACAGTAGATATCTGACTGAACCCAGTACAGTAGATATGACTGAACCCAGTACAGTAGATATGACTGAACCCAGTACAGTAGATATCTGACTGAACCCAGTACAGTAGATATGACTGAACCCAGTACAGTAGGTATGACTGAACCCAGTACAGCAGATATGACTGAACCCAGTACAGTAGATATGACTGAACCCAGTACAGTAGATATCTGACTGAACCCAGTACAGTAGATATGACTGAACACAGTACAGTAGGTTCGACTGAACCCAGTACAGTAGATATCTGACTGAGCCCAGTACAGTAGATATGACTGAACCCAGTACAGTAGATATCTGACTGAACCCAGTACAGTAGATATCTGACTGAACCCAGTACAGTAGATATCTGACTGAGCCCAGTACAGTAGATATGACTGAACCCAGTACAGTGGATATGACTGAACCCAGTACAGTAGATATCTGACTGAGCCCAGTACAGTAGATATGACTGAACCCAGTACAGTAGATATGACTGAACCCAGTACAGTAGATATCTGACTGAACCCAGTACAGTAGATATGACTGAACCCAGTACAGTAGATATCTGACTGAACCCAGTACAGCAGATTTCTGACTGAACCCAGTACAGTACAGCAGATATCTGACTGAACCCAGTATAGTAGATATGACTGAACCCAGTACAGCAGATATCTGACTGAACCCAGTACAGCAGATTTCTGACTGAACCCAGTACAGTACAGCAGATATCTGACTGAACCCAGTACAGTAGATATGACTGAACCCAGTACAGTAGATATGACTGAACCCAGTACAGTAGATATGACTGAACCCAGTACAGTAGATATGACTGAACCCAGTACAGCAGATATCTGACTGAACCCAGTACAGCAGATTTCTGACTGAACCCAGTACAGTAGATATGACTGAACCCAGTACAGCAGATATCTGACTGAACCCAGTACAGCAGATTTCTGACTGAACCCAGTACAGTACAGCAGATATCTGACTGAACCCAGTACAGTAGATATGACTGAACCCAGTACAGTAGATATGACTGAACCCAGTACAGTAGATATGACTGAACCCAGTACAGTAGATATGACTGAACCCAGTACAGTAGATATCTGACTGAACCCAGTACAGTAGATATGACTGAACCCAGTACAGTGGATATGACTGAACCCAGTACAGTAGATATCTGACTGAGCCCAGTACAGTAGATATGACTGAACCCAGTACAGTAGATATGACTGAACCCAGTACAGCAGATATCTGACTGAACCCAGTACAGTTGATATGACTGAACCCAGTACAGTAGATATGACTGAACCCAGTACAGCAGATATCTGACTGAACCCAGTACAGTACAGCAGATATCTGACTGAACCCAGTACAGCAGATATCTGACTGAACCCAGTACAGCAGATATCTGACTGAACCCAGTACAGTAGATATGACTGAACCCAGTACAGTAGATATCTGACTGAACCCAGTACAGTAGGTATGACTGAACCCAGTACAGTAGATATCTGACTGAGCCCAGTACAGTAGATATGACTGAACCCAGTACAGTGGATATGACTGAACCCAGTACAGTAGATATCTGACTGAACCCAGTACAGTAGATATGACTGAACCCAGTACAGTAGATATGACTAAACCCAGTACAGTATATATGACTGAACCCAGTACAGCAGATATCTGACTGAACCCAGTACAGTAGATATGACTGAACCCAGTACAGTAGATATGACTGAACCCAGTACAGTATATATGACTGAAGCCAGTACAGTACAGTAGATATCCGACTGAACCCAGTACAGTAGATATCTGACTGAACCCAGTACAGCAGATATCTGACTGAACCCAGTACAGTACAGTAGATATCTGACTGAACCCAGTACAGTAGATATGACTGAACCCAGTACAGTAGATATCCGACTGAACCCAGTACAGTAGATATCTGACTGAACCCAGTACAGCAGATATCTGACTGAACCCAGTACAGTAGATATCTGACTGAACCCAGTACAGTACAGTAGATATCTGACTGAACCCAGTACAGTAGATATCTGACTGAACCCAGTACAGTAGATATCTGACTGAACCCAGTACAGTACAGCAGATATCTGACTGAACCCAGTACAGTAGATATCTGACTGAACCCAGTACAGTAGATATGACTGAACCCAGTACAGTAGATATCTGACTGAACCCAGTACAGTAGGTATGACTGAACCCAGTACAGTAGATATCTGACTGAACCCAGTACAGTAGATATGACTGAACCCAGTACAGTGGATATGACTGAACCCAGTACAGTAGATATCTGACTGAACCCAGTACAGTAGATATGACTGAACCCAGTACAGTAGATATGACTGAACCCAGTATAGTAGATATGAATGAACCCAGTACAGTAGATATGACTGAACCCAGTATAGTAGATATGACTGAACCCAGTACAGTAGATATGACTGAACCCAGTACAGTAGATATCTGACTGAACCCAGTACAGTAGATATGACTGAACCCAGTACAGTGGATATGACTGAACCCAGTACAGTAGATATCTGACTGAACCCAGTACAGTAGATATCTGACTGAACCCAGGACAGTAGATATCTCACTGAACCCAGTACAGTAGATATCTGACTGAACCCAGTACAGTAGATATCTGACTGAACCCAGTACAGTAGATATGACTGAACCCAGTACAGTAGATATCTGACTGAACCCAGTACAGTAGATATCTGACTGAACCCAGTACAGTAGATATGACTGAACCCAGTACAGTAGATATGACTGAACCCACTACAGTAGATATCTGACTGAACCCAGTACAGTAGATATGACTGAACCCAGTACAGTAGGTATGACTGAACCCAGTACAGCAGATATGACTGAACCCAGTACAGTAGATATGACTGAACCCAGTACAGTAGATATCTGACTGAACCCAGTACAGTAGATATGACTGAACACAGTACAGAAGGTTCGTCTGAACCCAGTACAGTAGATATCTGACTGAGCCCAGTACAGTAGATATGACTGAACCCAGTACAGTAGATATCTGACTGAACCCAGTACAGTAGATATGACTGAACCCAGTACAGTAGATATGACTGAACCCAGTACAGTAGATATCTGACTGAACCCAGTACAGTAGATATGACTGAACCCAGTACAGTAGGTATGACTGAACCCAGTACAGCAGATATGACTGAACCCAGTACAGTAGATATGACTGAACCCAGTACAGTAGATATCTGACTGAACCCAGTACAGTAGATATGACTGAACACAGTACAGTAGGTTCGACTGAACCCAGTACAGTAGATATCTGACTGAGCCCAGTACAGTAGATATGACTGAACCCAGTACAGTAGATATCTGACTGAACCCAGTACAGTAGATATCTGACTGAACCCAGTACAGTAGATATCTGACTGAGCCCAGTACAGTAGATATGACTGAACCCAGTACAGTGGATATGACTGAACCCAGTACAGTAGATATCTGACTGAGCCCAGTACAGTAGATATGACTGAACCCAGTACAGTAGATATGACTGAACCCAGTACAGTAGATATCTGACTGAACCCAGTACAGTAGATATGACTGAACCCAGTACAGTAGATATCTGACTGAACCCAGTACAGCAGATTTCTGACTGAACCCAGTACAGTACAGCAGATATCTGACTGAACCCAGTATAGTAGATATGACTGAACCCAGTACAGCAGATATCTGACTGAACCCAGTACAGCAGATTTCTGACTGAACCCAGTACAGTACAGCAGATATCTGACTGAACCCAGTACAGTAGATATGACTGAACCCAGTACAGTAGATATGACTGAACCCAGTACAGTAGATATGACTGAACCCAGTACAGTAGATATGACTGAACCCAGTACAGCAGATATCTGACTGAACCCAGTACAGCAGATTTCTGACTGAACCCAGTACAGTACAGCAGATATCTGACTGAACCCAGTATAGTAGATATGACTGAACCCAGTACAGTAGATATGACTGAACCCAGTACAGTAGATATGACTGAACCCAGTACAGTAGATATGACTGAACCCAGTACAGTAGATATCTGACTGAACCCAGTACAGTAGATATGACTGAACCCAGTACAGTGGATATGACTGAACCCAGTACAGTAGATATCTGACTGAGCCCAGTACAGTAGATATGACTGAACCCAGTACAGTAGATATGACTGAACCCAGTACAGCAGATATCTGACTGAACCCAGTACAGTTGATATGACTGAACCCAGTACAGTAGATATGACTGAACCCAGTACAGCAGATATCTGACTGAACCCAGTACAGTACAGCAGATATCTGACTGAACCCAGTACAGCAGATATCTGACTGAACCCAGTACAGCAGATATCTGACTGAACCCAGTACAGTAGATATGACTGAACCCAGTACAGTAGATATCTGACTGAACCCAGTACAGTAGGTATGACTGAACCCAGTACAGTAGATATCTGACTGAGCCCAGTACAGTAGATATGACTGAACCCAGTACAGTGGATATGACTGAACCCAGTACAGTAGATATCTGACTGAACCCAGTACAGTAGATATGACTGAACCCAGTACAGTAGATATGACTGAACCCAGTACAGTATATATGACTGAACCCAGTACAGCAGATATCTGACTGAACCCAGTACAGTAGATATGACTGAACCCAGTACAGTAGATATGACTGAACCCAGTACAGTATATATGACTGAAGCCAGTACAGTACAGTAGATATCCGACTGAACCCAGTACAGTAGATATCTGACTGAACCCAGTACAGCAGATATCTGACTGAACCCAGTACAGTACAGTAGATATCTGACTGAACCCAGTACAGTAGATATGACTGAACCCAGTACAGTAGATATCCGACTGAACCCAGTACAGTAGATATCTGACTGAACCCAGTACAGCAGATATCTGACTGAACCCAGTACAGTAGATATCTGACTGAACCCAGTACAGTACAGTAGATATCTGACTGAACCCAGTACAGTAGATATCTGACTGAACCCAGTACAGTAGATATCTGACTGAACCCAGTACAGTACAGCAGATATCTGACTGAACCCAGTACAGTAGATATCTGACTGAACCCAGTACAGTAGATATCTGACTGAACCCAGTACAGTAGATATCTGACTGAACCCAGTATAGTAGATATCTGACTGAACCCAGTACAGTAGATATCTGACTGAACCCAGTACAGTACAGTAGATATCTGACTGAACCCAGTACAGTAGATATCTGACTGAACCCAGTACAGTACAGCAGATATCTGACTGAACCCAGTATAGTAGATATCTGACTGAACCCAGTACAGTAGATATCTGACTGAACCCAGTACAGTAGATATCTGACTGAACCCAGTACAGTAGATATCTGACTGAACCCAGTACAGTAGATATCTGACTGAACCCAGTACAGTAGATATCTGACTGAACCCAGTACAGTAGATATCTGACTGAACCCAGTACAGTAGATATCTGACTGAACCCAGTACAGTAGATATCTGACTGAACCCAGTACAGTAGATATCTGACTGAACCCAGTACAGTAGATATCTGACTGAACCCAGTACAGCAGATATCTGACTGAACCCAGTACAGTAGATATGCCTGAACCCAGTACAGTAGATATCTGACTGAACCCAGTACAGTAGATATCTGACTGATCCCAGTACAGTAGATATCTGACTGAACCCAGTACAGTAGATATCTGACTGAACCCAGTACAGTAGATATGACTGAACCCAGTACAGTAGATATCTGACTGAACCCAGTACAGTAGATATCTGACTGAACCCAGTACAGTAGATATCTGACTGATCCCAGTACAGTAGATATCTGACTGAACCCAGTACAGTAGATATGACTGAACCCAGTACAGTACAGCAGATATCTTAATGAGCCCTTCTGTATTGTATGTTCTTTCTTGGATGATAACTAAGTCTTATTGTCCATATCAATTCATATGAATTCACATGGAAACCATACAGAACTCTGGACAGCTACAATACCAGCAATAGCCCATTTTTCTCAATGTTTTGTTATATAACTGAAAAATGTTATAACAAACCCTGATAATGTTATGTGTTGTCAATAGGAATGAGCTCCATTTAAAAAATCATTAACAATAAGCGACTGGTCTTGTATTGATTCCTAATCATCCCATCAGTGTGTGTGATCCCTGGAGCTAGGGGGAGTCTGCAGCCCTGGAGCTAGGGGGAGTCTGCAGCCCTGGAGCTAGGGGGAGTCTGCAGCCCTGGAGCTAGGGGGAGTCTGCAGCCCTGGAGCTAGGGGGAGTCTGCAGCCCTGGAGCTAGGGGGAGTCTGCAGCATTGGGGCTGATGCCTAGAGTTTCCCCCTAGCGGGGTGACCCCTGCCTGGCCTGCAAGCTCATACTGAAACGGGCATCAGCAGCTTGATCACGATCCGGTTACCCAGACAATGCCAACCACTGCGACGGACAGTAAGACCCACTCAGACTCAAGGCGTCAGGAACACGACAACAGACTACAAACTCCTTGTCCTCCACCCTCCCACAGCGAGACTTTCACCGCGACCTGACAGTCTCTAGTGAGAACTTGAAAAGCGAGAGAAACAACACCTCAAACGTGTGGCGAAGCGGTCTAAGGCACAGCTTGAGGCGTCACTATAGACACCCTGGTTCGAATCCAGGCTGTATCACAACCGGGCCATGATTGGGAGTTCCGTAGGGTGGCGCACAATTGGCCCAGCGTCATCTGGTTTAGGGTTTGGCCAGTGTAGACCGTCATTGTAAATAAGAATTTGTTCTTAACCGACTTGCCTACTAAAATAAAGGTTCAATTTGAAAAAATATATACAGTTGAAGTTGAAAGTTTACATACACCTTAGCCAAATACATTTAAACTCAGTTTTTCACAATTCCCAACATTTAATCCTGGTAAGAATTCCCTGTCTTAGGTCAGTTGGGATCACCACTTTATTTTAAGAATGTGAAATGTCAGAATAATAGTAGAGAGAATGATTTATTTCAGCATGTATTTCTTTCATCACATTCTCAGGGGTCAGAAGTTTACATTCACTCAATTAGTATTTGGTAGCATTGCCTTTAAATTGTTTAACTTGGGTCAAACGTTTCGGGCAGCCTTCCACAAGCTTCCCACAATAAGTTGGGTGAATGTTGGCCCATTCCTCCTGACAGAGCTGGTGTAACTGAGTCAGGTTTGTAGGCCTCCTTGCTCACACACGCTTCTTCAGTTCTGTTCTGCCCACAAATGTTCTATAGGGTTGAGGTCAGGGCTTTGTGATGGCCACTCCAATACCTTCACTTTGTTGTCCTTTTTTACCACAACTTTGGAAGTCAATCACCACCTTCCGGAGACACCTGAAACCCCACCTCTTCAAGGAATACCTAGGATAGGATAAAGTAATCCTTCTCACCCCCCCCCCCCCTTAAATGATTTAGATGCACTATTGTAAAGTGGCTGTTCCACTGGATGTCAGAAGGTGAATTCACCAATTTGTAAGTCGCTCTGGATAAGAGCGTCTGCTAAATGACTTAAATGTAAAATGTAATGTAATGGAAGTATGCTTGGGGTCATTGTCCATTTGGAAGACCAATTTTCGACCAAGCTTTAACTTCCTGACTGATGTCTTGAGATGTTGCTTCAATATATCCACATAATTTTCCTGCCTCATGCTGCCATCTATTTTGTGAAGTGCACCAGTCCCTCCTGCAGCAAAGCACCCCCACAACATGATGCTGCCACCCCCGTGCTTCCCAGTTGGGATGGTGTTCTTCGGCTTGCAAGCCTCCCCCTTTTTCCTCGAAACATAACAATGGTCATTATGGCCAAACAGTTAAATTGTTTTTTCATCAGACCAGAGGACATTTCTCTAAAAAGTACGATCTTTGTCCCCATGTGCAGTTGCAAACCGTAGTCTGTTTTTTTATGGCGGTTTTGGAGCAGTGGCTTCTTCCTTGCTGAGCTTCCTTTCAGGTTATGTCGGTATAAGACTTGTTTTACTGTGGATATACATACTTTTGTACCTGTTTCCTCCAGCATCTTCACAAGGTCCTTTGCTGTTGTTCTGGGATTGATTTGCACTTTTTGCACCAAAGTACGTTCATCTCTAGTAGACAGAACGCGTCTCCTTCCTGAGAGGTATGACGGCTGCGTGGTCCCATGGTGTTTATACTTGCATACTATTGTTTGTACAGATGGACGTGGTACCTTCAGGCGTTTGGAAATTGCACCAAAGGAGGTATATCATTTTTTCTGAGGACTTGGCTGATCTCTTTTCATTTTCCCATGATGTCAAACAAAGAGGCACTGAGTTTGAAGGCAGGCCTTGAAATACATCCACAGGTACACCTCCAATTGACTCAAATGATATAATTTAGCCCATCAGAAGCTTCTAAAGCAATGACATCATTTTCTGGAATTTTCCAAGCTGTTTAAAGGCACAGTTAACTTAGTGTATGTAAACTTCTGACCCACTGGACTTGTGATACAGTGAATTATAAGTGAAATAATCGGTCTGTAAACAATTGTTGGAAGAATTACTTGTGTCATGCACAAAGTAGATGTCCTAACTGACTTGCCACAACTATAGTTTGTTAACAAGAAATTTGTGGAGTGGTTGAAAAACGAGATTTAATAACCCCAACCTAAGTGTATGTAAACTTCCCAGTTCAACTGTATTTAAAAATAAATGCTGAGTTAAGGACTCTATCACGATCTTTTAATCTGCTTTCCATCACGCAAGAGCAAATATATTACAAATAATCTGTGAACCAAATACTGTCATGAAAAATAAAATAAAAATAAATAAATAAAGGATGAAAACAGATAAAACCCATTGCATTCCTCAAAATTAGAGAAAGCCACAGAGGTGTTTGGGAATTAAATGTTCAATGGCAGAGTTGGACTCCCTCTCTAACCCAGGAACCTTGGGTTAAATGTAGAATGTCGCACAGAGAGATAGAACTCTCTGCTGTTGGAACAGATTCCATCCGGCAGAATGATTCATAACCTATTTAATTATTAAAACATTCACACATCATTGTTAAAGAACGCAGGGCACAGCTTCCTGCTCTTGCATGCATGACCCCCACTCAACCAATCACAGCTGGGTGAGGAGGTATTTTACATGTGTATGTTTTTCTTATGTTCAGGGGAACAGTGGGTTAACTGCCTTGTTCAGGGAACAGTGGGTTAACTGCCTTGTTCAATTTAACCTTTATTTAACTAGGCAGTTAAGAACAAATTCTTATGTTCGATGACGGCCTACAGGGGAACAGTGGGTTAACTGCCTTGTTCAGGGGAACAGTGGGTTAACTGCCTTGTTCAGGGGAACAGTGGGTTAACTGCCTTGTTCAGGGGCAGAACGACAGATTTTTTACCTTGTCAGCTCAGTTGTCCACGTATTCTAAGTGAGAAACGTCCAGAGTATGATGCCAGTCGGGTTGGCGGGTGCGGGCAGGGAATCGTTTAAAAAGCATGCATTAAGTTTTACTCGCGTTAAAGAACAGTTGGAGGCCACGGAAGGAGTCTTGTATGGCATTGAAGCTCGTTTGGAGGTTTGTTAACACAGTGTCCAAAGAAGGGCCAGATGTGTACAGAATTGTGTCGTCTGCTTAGAGGTGGATCAGGGAATCACCCTCAGCAAGAGTGAAATCGTTGATGTATATACAGAGAAAAGAGTCAGCCCGAGAATTGAACCAGGTGTGGGCAATTCACATATCACATAAAAACTCCCAAACCCTAAAGCAGCGATGGGCAAATCCAGTCCTCGAGGGCCTGATTGTTGTCACAGTTTTGCCCCCAGCTCCAGGAAACACACCCAGACTCCAATAATCACCTAATCATGGTCTTCAGTTCAGAAAGCAATGTGATTCGTCAGCTGTGTTTGCTTGGGATGGAGAAGAAGTGTGACACCTTCTGAACAAGTGAAATGAAGTACGCAGATATGTGAATTGTGACTAATGAAAAAGCATGGTGGGGGGGGGGACACTCCCAAATATTTCAAAGTACTCTCAGTAGACCATTTAAAAAAAGCCCTTTGTTCATAGGCTGCTTGGCTAATGGCTAGGATAACAAAGAAACACTTCTGCTAAACCAGCCTTAATTAAGGGGAGGCAAGGCTTGGTTTTTAATCAAATTAAACTAAATAGGGGGAAACCAATCGTGTTTAAATGTTTCTAAATATGAGATTCACCGGCACAAAAGGAACATCTCTCCTTCCACGGGAACAGTTCGTCATGTTTGGATAGACTGCTCTACCTCTCTATAAACCCATGTCTGGATAGACTGCTCTACCTCTCTATAAACCCATGTCTGGATAGACTGCTCTACCTCTCTCTCTATAAACCCATGTCTGGATAGACTGCTCTACCTCTCTCTCTATAAACCCATGTCTGGATAGACTGCTCTACCTCTCTCTATAAACCCATGTCTGGATAGACTGCTCTACCTCTCTATAAACCCATGTCTGGATAGGCTGCTCTACCTCTCTCTCTATAAACCCATGTCTGGATAGACTGCTCTACCTCTCTCTATAAACCCATGTCTGGATAGACTGCTCTACCTCTCTATAAACCCATGTCTGGATAGGCTGCTCTACCTCTCTATAAACCCATGTCTGGATAGACTGCTCTACCTCTCTCTCTATAAACCCATGTCTGGATAGACTGCTCTACCTCTCTCTATAAACCCATGTCTGGATAGGCTGCTCTACCTCTCTCTATAAACCCATGTCTGGATAGGCTGCTCTACCTCTCTATAAACCCATGTCTGGATAGGCTGCTCTACCTCTCTCTATAAACCCATGTCTGGATAGGCTGCTCTACCTCTCTCTCTATAAACCCATGTCTGGATAGGCTGCTCTACCTCTCTATAAACCCATGTCTGGATAGGCTGCTCTACCTCTCTATAAACCCATGTCTGGATAGACTGCTCTACCTCTCTCTCTATAAACCCATGTCTGGATAGGCTGCTCTACCTCTCTCTCTATAAACCCATGTCTGGATAGGCTGCTGTACCTCTCTCTCTATAAACCCATGTCTGGATAGACTGCTCTACCTCTCTATAAACCCATGTCTGGATAGGCTGCTCTACCTCTCTCTATAAACCCATGTCTGGATAGGCTGCTCTACCTCTCTCTCTATAAACCCATGTCTGGATAGACTGCTCTACCTCTCTATAAACCCATGTCTGGATAGGCTGCTCTACCTCTCTCTCTATAAACCCATGTCTGGATAGACTGCTCTACCTCTCTCTCTATAAACCCATGTCTGGATAGACTGCTCTACCTCTCTCTATAAACCCATGTCTGGATAGGCTGCTCTACCTCTCTCTCTATAAACCCATGTCTGGATAGACTGCTCTACCTCTCTATAAACCCATGTCTGGATAGGCTGCTCTACCTCTCTATAAACCCATGTCTGGATAGACTGCTCTACCTCTCTCTCTATAAACCCATGTCTGGATAGGCTGCTGTACCTCTCTCTCTATAAACCCATGTCTGGATAGACTGCTCTACCTCTCTATAAACCCATGTCTGGATAGACTGCTCTACCTCTCTCTATAAACCCATGTCTGGATAGGCTGCTGTACCTCTCTCTCTATAAACCCATGTCTGGATAGACTGCTCTACCTCTCTCTCTATAAACCCATGTCTGGATAGGCTGCTCTACCTCTCTCTATAAACCCATGTCTGGATAGGCTGCTGTACCTCTCTCTCTATAAACCCATGTCTGGATAGACTGCTCTACCTCTCTCTATAAACCCATGTCTGGATAGGCTGCTGTACCTCTCTCTCTATAAACCCATGTCTGGATAGACTGCTCTACCTCTCTATAAACCCATGTCTGGATAGACTGCTCTACCTCTCTATAAACCCATGTCTGGATAGACTGCTCTACCTCTCTATAAACCCATGTCTGGATAGACTGCTCTACCTCTCTATAAACCCATGTCTGGATAGGCTGCTCTACCTCTCTCTCTATAAACCCATGTCTGGATAGGCTGCTCTACCTCTCTCTCTATAAACCCATGTCTGGATAGACTGCTCTACCTCTCTCTATAAACCCATGTCTGGATAGGCTGCTCTACCTCTCTCTATAAACCCATGTCTGGATAGGCTGCTCTACCTCTCTCTCTATAAACCCATGTCTGGATAGACTGCTCTACCTCTCTCTCTATAAACCCATGTCTGGATAGGCTGCTCTACCTCTCTCTCTATAAACCCATGTCTGGATAGACTGCTCTACCTCTCTCTCTATAAACCCATGTCTGGATAGGCTGCTCTACCTCTCTCTCTATAAACCCATGTCTGGATAGGCTGCTCTACCTCTCTCTCTATAAACCCATGTCTGGATAGGCTGCTCTACCTCTCTATAAACCCATGTCTGGATAGACTGCTCTACCTCTCTCTCTATAAACCCATGTCTGGATAGACTGCTCTACCTCTCTATAAACCCATGTCTGGATAGGCTGCTCTACCTCTCTCTCTATAAACCCATGTCTGGATAGGCTGCTGTACCTCTCTCTATAAACCCATGTCTGGATAGGCTGCTGTACCTCTCTCTCTATAAACCCATGTCTGGATAGGCTGCTCTACCTCTCTATAAACCCATGTCTGGATAGGCTGCTCTACCTCTCTCTATAAACCCATGTCTGGATAGGCTGCTCTACCTCTCTATAAACCCATGTCTGGATAGGCTGCTCTACCTCTCTATAAACCCATGTCTGGATAGACTGCTCTACCTCTCTCTCTATGAACCCATGTCTGGATAGACTGCTCTACCTCTCTATAAACCCATGTCTGGATAGGCTGCTCTACCTCTCTATAAACCCATGTCTGGATAGGCTGCTCTACCTCTCTCTATAAACCCATGTCTGGATAGGCTGCTCTACCTCTCTATAAACCCATGTCTGGATAGGCTGCTCTACCTCTCTATAAACCCATGTCTGGATAGGCTGCTCTACCTCTCTCTATAAACCCATGTCTGGATAGACTGCTCTACCTCTCTCTCTATAAACCCATGTCTGGATAGACTGCTCTACCTCTCTATAAACCCATGTCTGGATAGGCTGCTCTACCTCTCTCTATAAACCCATGTCTGGATAGACTGCTCTACCTCTCTCTCTATAAACCCATGTCTGGATAGACTGCTCTACCTCTCTATAAACCCATGTCTGGATAGACTGCTCTACCTCTCTATAAACCCATGTCTGGATAGACTGCTCTACCTCTCTATAAACCCATGTCTGGATAGGCTGCTCTACCTCTCTCTCTATAAACCCATGTCTGGATAGACTGCTCTACCTCTCTATAAACCCATGTCTGGATAGGCTGCTCTACCTCTCTCTCTATAAACCCATGTCTGGATAGGCTGCTCTACCTCTCTCTCTATAAACCCATGTCTGGATAGACTGCTCTACCTCTCTATAAACCCATGTCTGGATAGACTGCTCTACCTCTCTATAAACCCATGTCTGGATAGACTGCTCTACCTCTCTCTATAAACCCATGTCTGGATAGACTGCTCTACCTCTCTCTATAAACCCATGTCTGGATAGACTGCTCTACCTCTCTCTCTATAAACCCATGTCTGGATAGACTGCTCTACCTCTCTCTCTATAAACCCATGTCTGGATAGACTGCTCTACCTCTCTATAAACCCATGTCTGGATAGGCTGCTCTACCTCTCTCTCTATAAACCCATGTCTGGATAGACTGCTCTACCTCTCTCTCTATAAACCCATGTCTGGATAGGCTGCTCTACCTCTCTCTCTATAAACCCATGTCTGGATAGGCTGCTCTACCTCTCTCTCTATAAACCCATGTCTGGATAGACTGCTCTACCTCTCTCTATAAACCCATGTCTGGATAGACTGCTCTACCTCTCTATAAACCCATGTCTGGATAGACTGCTCTACCTCTCTCTATAAACCCATGTCTGGATAGACTGCTCTACCTCTCTCTCTATAAACCCATGTCTGGATAGACTGCTCTACCTCTCTATAAACCCATGTCTGGATAGGCTGCTCTACCTCTCTATAAACCCATGTCTGGATAGGCTGCTCTACCTCTCTATAAACCCATGTCTGGATAGACTGCTCTACCTCTCTATAAACCCATGTCTGGATAGACTGCTCTACCTCTCTATAAACCCATGTCTGGATAGGCTGCTCTACCTCTCTCTCTATAAACCCATGTCTGGATAGACTGCTCTACCTCTCTATAAACCCATGTCTGGATAGGCTGCTCTACCTCTCTCTCTATAAACCCATGTCTGGATAGACTGCTCTACCTCTCTATAAACCCATGTCTTGATAGACTGCTCTACCTCTCTCTCTATAAACCCATGTCTGGATAGACTGCTCTACCTCTCTATAAACCCATGTCTGGATAGACTGCTCTACCTCTCTCTCTATAAACCCATGTCTGGATAGACTGCTCTACCTCTCTCTATAAACCCATGTCTGGATAGGCTGCTCTACCTCTCTCTATAAACCCATGTCTGGATAGGCTGCTCTACCTCTCTATAAACCCATGTCTGGATAGACTGCTCTACCTCTCTATAAACCCATGTCTGGATAGGCTGCTCTACCTCTCTCTCTATAAACCCATGTCTGGATAGGCTGCTCTACCTCTCTCTCTATAAACCCATGTCTGGATAGACTGCTCTACCTCTCTATAAACCCATGTCTTGATAGACTGCTCTACCTCTCTCTCTATAAACCCATGTCTGGATAGACTGCTCTACCTCTCTATAAACCCATGTCTGGATAGACTGCTCTACCTCTCTCTCTATAAACCCATGTCTGGATAGGCTGCTCTACCTCTCTCTCTATAAACCCATGTCTGGATAGGCTGCTCTACCTCTCTATAAACCCATGTCTGGATAGACTGCTCTACCTCTCTATAAACCCATGTCTGGATAGACTGCTCTACCTCTCTATAAACCCATGTCTGGATAGACTGCTCTACCTCTCTCTCTATAAACCCATGTCTGGATAGACTGCTCTACCTCTCTCTATAAACCCATGTCTGGATAGACTGCTCTACCTCTCTATAAACCCATGTCTGGATAGACTGCTCTACCTCTCTCTCTATAAACCCATGTCTGGATAGACTGCTCTACCTCTCTCTCTATAAACCCATGTCTGGATAGACTGCTCTACCTCTCTCTATAAACCCATGTCTGGATAGACTGCTCTACCTCTCTATAAACCCATGTCTGGATAGACTGCTCTACCTCTCTATAAACCCATGTCTGGATAGGCTGCTCTACCTCTCTATAAACCCATGTCTGGATAGACTGCTCTACCTCTCTATAAACCCATGTCTGGATAGACTGCTCTACCTCTCTATAAACCCATGTCTGGATAGACTGCTCTACCTCTCTCTCTATAAACCCATGTCTGGATAGACTGCTCTACCTCTCTCTATAAACCCATGTCTGGATAGACTGCTCTACCTCTCTATAAACCCATGTCTGGATAGACTGCTCTACCTCTCTCTATAAACCCATGTCTGGATAGGCTGCTCTACCTCTCTATAAACCCATGTCTGGATAGGCTGCTCTACCTCTCTCTCTATAAACCCATGTCTGGATAGACTGCTCTACCTCTCTCTCTATAAACCCATGTCTGGATAGGCTGCTCTACCTCTCTCTATAAACCCATGTCTGGATAGGCTGCTCTACCTCTCTCTCTATAAACCCATGTCTGGATAGACTGCTCTACCTCTCTCTCTATAAACCCATGTCTGGATAGACTGCTCTACCTCTCTCTCTATAAACCCATGTCTGGATAGGCTGCTCTACCTCTCTCTCTATAAACCCATGTCTGGATAGACTGCTCTACCTCTCTCTATGTACCCTTGGCTGCTCTACCTCTCTATAAACCCATGCCATTTTCAACTGTGTACCTTTTAAGACTTTTTTTTGTGGTGCAGGAACTCAAATTACCCCCCCCCCCCGTGTGCTGGTTCTTATATAATGAATGCTACGAGCTACCTGTCTACTGCACCTTGTCACGCCTTGGTCTTAAACTACAACTCCCTTCAGTCCAGCACGCCTGTCACGCCTTGGTCTTAGTATTTTGTGTTTTAGTTAATTAGTTGGTCAGCCCAGGGTGTGACATGGGTTTATTGTTTGTTGTAATTCTTAGTGGGTTTTTTAGTTAGTGGGATTGTGGCTGATTAGGGGTGTGTGTTGCATAGGTTTTGCTGCCTGAGGCGGTTCTCAATCAGAGTCAGGTGATTCTTGTTGTCTCTGATTGGGAACCGTATTTAGGTAGCCTGGGTTTCACTTTGTATTTCGTGGGTGATTGTTCCTGTCTCTGTGTTAGTGTTCACCAGACAGGCTGTGTAGGTTTTTCACGTTCCGTTTGTTGTTTTTGTTTTTTCATGTATCGTCGTTTGTTCTATTAATAAACATGAGTAACCAACACGCTGCATTTCGGTCCGACTCTCTTTCGGCAAACGAAGAACGCCGTTACACACCTCCTAAGTGCCAGCTGAAAATATAGCCTTTAGTATGTGAACTTTACCTTATTTATACTTGGGATACTATATCCCTTTATCAACAAGTAAAAGCTAAAAAATAAAATAAATAAAAAAATTGCTGGAGGACGTCTTTAAATAGTGATATATTAAGGGGTGACAGACATAAGAACACAATACATTTCACTGTAGTTGAATACCAAGCAAATCCAGAGAACTAGTTGTCTGCCGGACAGGAAACAGTTGTTGTGTTCGCGCTGTCTGCCTCCAGCAGCAGACAGGATCAATGGACCTATTGGGAGATCCCTTCCCTGATAACTCACAGACAAGCAGGGAGATAGATACAGTAGACCAGCTTGTTATCTAATAGGTTTCTGGTCTAATCTACTTCTAATGGCTCTAGTATCCAGGATGACCTTGTAGTTATTGCATCAATCACACTGAGCACTTCAAGCGCCTTAACTAAAAGCTACCTCTAGAGTAATCCATCTAAGCAGACAGAATCAAAGCAGCTAAGAGCTACCTGTCTACTACACCAATCAAAGTCTCAGCACATCAACTGCCTTAGCTACAGTATCTGTCTGTATAAACAACTGCCTTAGCTACGGTATCTGTCAGTATAATCACCTGCCTTAGCAACAGTATCTGTCTGTATAATCAACTGCCTTAGCTATGGTATCTGTCTGTATAATCAACTGCCTTAACAATGGCATCTGTCTGTATAATCAACTGTCTTAGCTACGGTATCTGTCTGTATAATCACCTGCCTTAGCAACAGTATCTGTCAGTATATTCAGCTGCCTTAGCTACAGTATCTGTTAGAATAATCAACTGCCTTAGCTATGGTATCTGTCTGTATAATCAACTGCCTTAGCTACGGTATCTGTCTGTATAATCAACTGCCTTAACTACGGTATCTGTCTGTATAATCAACTGCCTTAACTACGGTATCTGTCTGTATAATCAACTGCCTTAGCTACAGTATCTGGTAGAATAATCAACTGCCTTAGCTATGGTATCTGTCTGTATAATCAACTGCCTTAGCTACGGTATCTGTCTGTATAATCTACTGCCTTAGCTACGGTATCTGTCTGTATAATCAACTGCCTTAGCTACGGTATCTGTCTGTATAATCAACTGCCTTAGCTACGGTATCTGTCTGTATAATCAACTGCCTTAACTACGGTATCTGTCTGTATAATCAACTGCCTTAACTATGGTATGTGTTAATATGCTGCCTAATCTACAAAGTCACCCTTTGTTGAGAATGTGAGTAATAGAAGCTCTGAGTCATCATGACTGTTGTGTTCCTATGGGAACGGCAACAAGAGGCAGATCATCTGAATAAAGGAGTTCTCCATCAGCTCTCCCCATGGCGAGATCTCCTACTGTCTGTATACCAGTCACTCTGCTAATGTAGGTATACCAGTCACTCTCCTACAGTAGGTATACCAGTCACTCTCCTACAGTAGGTATACCAGTCACTCTCCTACTGTAGGTATACCAGTCACTCTCCTACTGTAGGTATACCAGTCACTCTCCTATTGTCTGTATACCAGTCACTCTCCTACTGTCTGCATACCAGTCAGTCTCCTACTGTCTGTATACCAGTCACTCTCCTACTGTCTGTATACCAGTCACTCTCCTACTATAGGTATACCAGTCACTCTCCTACTGTAGGTATACCAGTCACTCTCCTACTGTCTGTATACCAGTCACTCTCCTACTGTCTGCATACCAGTCAGTCTCCTACTGTCTGCATACCAGTCACTCTCCTACTGTAGGTATACCAGTCACTCTCCTACTGTCTGTATACCAGTCACTCTCCTACTGTCTGCATACCAGTCAGTCTCCTACTGTCTGTATACCAGTCACTCTCCTACTGTCTGTATACCAGTCACTCTCCTACTGTCTGAATACCAGTCACTCTCCTACAGTAGGTATACCAGTCAGTCTCCTACTGTCTGCATACCAGTCAGTCTCCTACTGTCTGTATACCAGTCACTCTCCTACTGTCTGTATACCAGTCACTCTTCTACTGTCTGAATACCAGTCACTCTCCTACTGTCTGTATACCAGTCACTCTCCTACTGTCTCTGTATACCAGTCACTCTCCTACTGTCTCTGTATACCAGTCAGTCTCCTACTGTCTGTATACCAGTCACTCTCCTACTGTCTGTATACCAGTCACTCTCCTACTGTCTGAATACCAGTCACTCTCCTACTGTCTGTATACCAGTCACTCTCCTACTGTCTCTGTATACCAGTCACTCTCCTACTGTCTCTATACCAGTCACTCTCCTACTGTCTGTATACCAGTCACTCTCCTACAGTAGGTATACCAGTCACTCTCCTACTGTCTGTTTACAATTCACTCTCCTACTGTCTGTATACCAGTCACTCTCCTACTGTCTGTATACCAGTCACTCTCCTACTGTCTCTGTATACCAGTCACTCTCCTACTGTCTCTGTATACCAGTCACTCTCCTACTGTCTGTATACCAGTCACTCTCCTACTGTCTGTATACCAGTCACTCTCCTACAGTAGGTATACCAGTCACTCTCCTACTGTCTCTGTATACCAGTCACTCTCCTACAGTACGTATACCAGTCACTCTCCTAATGTCTCTGTATACCCGTCACTCTCCTAGAGTAGGTATACCAGTAACTCTCCTACAGTAGGTATACCAGTCACTCTCCTACTGTCTGTATACCAGTCACTATCCTACTGTCTGTATACCAGTCACTCTCCTACTGTCTGTATACCAGTCACTCTCCTACAGTAGGTATACCAGTCACTCTCCTACCGTCTGTTTACCATTCACTCTCCTACTGTCTGTATACCAGTCACTCTTCTACAGTAGGTATACCAGTCACTCTCCTACTGTCTTTTTACCAGTCACTCTCCAACTCTCTGTGTACCAGTCACTCTCCTACTGTCTGTATACCAGTCACTCTCCTACTGTCTGTATACCAGTCACTCTCCTACTGTCTCTGTATACCAGTAACTCTCCTACTGTCTGTATACCAGTCACTCTCCAACTGTCTGTGTACCAGTCACTCTTCTACTGTCTGTATACCAGTCACTCTCCTACTGTCTGTATACCAGTCACTCTCCTACTGTCTGTATACCAGTCACTCTCCTACTGTCTGTATACCAGTCACTATCCTACTGTCTGTATACCAATCACTCTCCTAATGTCTCTGTATACCAGTCACTCTCCTACAGTAGGTACACCAGTCACTCTCCTACAGCAGGTATACCAGTCACTCTCATACTGTCTGTATACCAGTCACTCTCCTACTGTCTGTATACCAGTCACTCTCCTACTGTCTGTATACCAGTCACTCTCCTACTGTCTCTGTATACCAGTCACTCCCTTACAGTAGGTACACCAGTCACTCTCCTACAGTAGGTATACCAGTCACTCTCCTACTGTCTCTGTATACCAGTCACTCTCCTACCGTAGGTATACCAGTCACTCTCCTACTGTCTGTATACCAGTCACTCTCCTACAGTAGGTATACCAGTCACTCTCCTACTGTCTCTGTATACCAGTCACTCTCCTACTGTCTGTATACCAGTCACTCTCCTACTGTCTGTATACCAGTCACTCTTCTACAGTAGGTATACCAGTCACTCTCCTACTGTCTGTATACCAGTCACTCTCCTACTGTCTGGTTGCCAGTAACTCTCCTTCTCTCTCTATACCAGTCACTCTCCTACTGTCTGTATACCAGTCACTCTCCTACTGTCTCTGTATGCCAGTCACTCTCCTACTGTCTTTTTACCAGTCACTCTCCAACTGTCTGTGTATCAGTCACTCTCCTACTGTCTGTATACCAGTCACTATCCTACTGTCTGTATACCAGTCACTCTCCTACTGTCTGTTTGCCAGTCACTCTCTTACTCTCTGTTTACCAGTCACTCTCCTACGGTCTCTGTATACCAGTCACTCTCCTACTGTCTGTATACCAGTCACTCTCCTACTGTCTATGTACCAGTCACTCTCCTACTGTCTGTATACCAGTCACTCTCCTACTGTCTGCATATCAGTCACTCTCCTACTGTCTCTGTATACCAGTCACTCTCCTACTGTCTCTGTATACCAGTCACTCTCCTACTGTCTGTATACCAGTCACTCTCCCACTGTCTGTATATCACACACTCTCCTACTGTCTGTATACCAGTCACTCTCCTACGGTCTGTATTCCAGACAATCTATATTCAGTGTTGTAAAGATGTACAAATGGTTCAAGTACAAAAGGGAAAATAAATAAACAAATACAGGTTGTATTTACATTGGTGTTCGTTCTTCACTGGTTGCCCTTTTCTTGTGGCAACAGGTCACAAATCTTGCTGCTGTGATGAAACACTGTGGTATTTCACCCAGTAGATATGGGAGTTTATCAAAATTGGATTTGTTTTCTAATTCTCTGTGGGTCTGTGTAATCTGAGAGAAATATGTCTCTGTAATATGTCTCTGTAATATGGTCATACATTTGGCAGTACCTCCAGGCTCTGATCAGGCCCTACATCCAAACAAGGGCACTGCGTTCATCCACCTCTGGCCTGCTCGCCTCCCTACCACTGAGGAAGTACAGTTCCCGCTCAGCCCAGTCAAAACTGTTCGCTGCTCTGGCCCCCCAATGGTGGAACAAACTCCCTCACGACGCCAGGACAGCAGAGTCAATCACCACCTTCCGGAGACACCTGAAACCCCACCTCTTTAAGGAATACCTAGGATAGGATAAAGTAATCCTTCTCACCCCCCCCTTAAATGATTTAGATGCACTATTGTAAAGTGGCTGTTCCACTGGATGTCATAAGGTGAATTCACCAATTTGTAAGTCGCTCTGGATAAGAGCGTCTGCCAAATGACTTAAATGTAAATGTAAATGTAGGAAGATAGGAAGTGCAGCTCAGTTTCCACCTCATTTTGTGGGCATTGGGCACATAGCCTGTCTTCTCTTGAGAGCCCTGTCTGACTACGGCGGCCTTTCTCAATAGCAACGCTCACTGAGTCTGTACATAGTCAAAGCTTTCTTTAAGTTTGGGTCAGTCACAGTGGTCAGGTATTCTGCCACGGTGTACTCTCTGTTTAGGGCTAAATATAATATAGTTGGCTCTGTTTTTGGTTCATTCTTTCCATGTATCAAGTAATTATCTTTTTGATTTCTCATGATTTCCTTGGGTCTAATTGTGCTCCTGTCCTCGAGTTCTGTGGGATCTGTTTGTGAACAGAGCCTGAGGATTAGCTTGCTTAGGGGACTCTTCTCCAGTTTCATCTCTCTGTAGGTGATGGCTTTGTTATGGAAGGTTTGTTGTAGGTGGTTGTAGAATTGAACAGCTCTTTTCTGGATTTTTATAACTATCTGGTATCGGCCTAATTCTGCTCTGTATTATTTTTGTCTTACTGAGATTTACTGTCAGGGCCCAGGTCTGGCAGAATCTGTGCAGAATACCTAGGTGCTGCTGTAGACCCTCCTTGGTTGGGGAAAGAAGCACTAGATCATCAGCAAACAGTAGAGATTTGATTTCAGATTCTAGTAGGGTGAGGCCGGGTGCTGCAGATTGTTCTAGAGCCCGCGCCAATTCATTGATATATATGTTGAAGAGGGTGGGGCTTAAGCTGCATCCCTGTCTCACTCCAAGGCCCTGTGAAAGAAATGTGTGTTTTTTGCCAATTTTAAACGTTTAACCGTCACTTGTTGTTTATATACAATGGATTTTATGGTGTATGTTTTGTCTAGGAAATTGTCTCGAAGGGATTGAATTTGTCGTTGCCTAATTGTTTTTTGGTTAGATTTCCACGCTACTCTCCCTTCCATCTAAAGCATTTCTTAATATTATTTAGTTCCTTTGGCGTTGATGCCTCATGATTGAGTATTGCTGTTCAAGTAGACTGTGATTTTGCTGTGGTCTGATAGGGGTGTCAGTGGGCTGACTGTGAACGCTCTAAGAGACTCTGGGTTGAGGTCAGTGATAAAGTAGTCTACAGTACTACTGCCAAGACATGAGCTATAGGTGTATCTACCGTAAGAGTCCCCTAGAAGCCTACCATTAACTATGTACATACCCAGCGTGCGACAGAGCTGCAGGAGTTGTGACCTGTTTTTGTTGGTTATGTTGTCGTAGTTGTGTCTAGGGGGGCATATGGGGGAGGGAAAGCTGTCACCACCAGGCAGGTGTTTGTCCCCCTGTGTGCTGAGGGTGTCAGGTTCTTGTTCGGTTCTGGCATGTAGGTCGCCACAGACTAGTACATGTCCCTGGGCCTGGAAATGATTGATTTCCCCCTCCAGGATGGAGAAGCTGTCTTCATTAAAGTATGGGGATTCTAGTGGGGGGATATAGGTAGCACACAGGAGGACATTGTTCTCTGTTGAGATCATTTCCTTTAGAATTTCTAGCCAGATGCAAAATGTTCCTGTTTTGACTAATTTAATAAAAGGAGTTCGGTCTGCTCTATACCAAGATAGCATACCCCTTGATTATTTTCCCTGTTTCACACCTGGTAGTTTGGTGGATGGGACTACCAGCTCTCTGTAACCTAGAGGACAACCAGTGGGTCTGTCTCCTCTATACCACCCACCTGGTAGTTTGGTGGATGGGACTACCAGCTCTCTGTAACCTAGAGGACAACCAGTGGGTCTGTCTCCTCTATACCACCCACCTGGTAGTTTGGTGGATGGGACTACCAGCTCTCTGTAACCTAGAGGACAACCAGTGGGTCTGTCTCCTCTATACCACCCACCTGGTAGTGTGGTGGATGGGACTACCAGCTCTCTGTAATCTAGAGGACAACCAGTGGGTCTGTCTCCTCTATACCACCCACCTGGTAGTGTGGTGGATGGGACTACCAGCTCTCTGTAACCTAGAGGACAACCAGTGGGTCCGTCTCCTCTATACCACCCACCTGGTAGTGTGGTGGATGGGACTACCAGCTCTCTGTAACCTAGAGGACAACCAGCGGGTCCATCTCCTCTATACCACCCACCTGGTAGTGTGGTGGATGGGACTACCAGCTCTCTGTAACCTAGAGGACAACCAGTGGGTCCATCTCCTCTATACCACCCACCTGGTAGTGTGGTGGATGGGACTACCAGCTCTCTGTAATCTAGAGGGCAACCAGTGGGTCCATCTCCTCTATACCACCCACCTGGTAGTGTGGTGGATGGGACTACCAGCTCTCTGTAACCTAGAGGGCAACCAGTGGGTCCGTCTCCTCTATACCACCCACCTGGTAGTTTGGTGGATGGGACTACCAGCTCTCTGTAACCTAGAGGGCAACCAGTGGGTCCATCTCCTCTATACCACCCACCTGGTAGTGTGGTGGATGGGACTACCAGCTCTCTGTAACCTAGAGGGCAACCAGTGGGTCCATCTCCTCTATACTAGCTTTCTTGTAGGATGACAAAGTCTGTATTTCCAATTTATTTGATGAGGTCTGGGTTCCTGCTCTTTTGGCCAAAGGCAGATGACCTCTGACCTTGTATATATTCCAGGATGAGATAGTAATAGCTTTGTGTTCCATAGTGTCTAGTGTTGTCTTTGTGTGGTTTAGGCCCGGACCATCACAGTAGGTGTGAGCAGAGCATGTTGTTCATCTGATACATAACTCTAAGATCACAGGATGGGGCTTGGGCGGGGGTAATAGCGGGGTTGGGCCTGTTACTCTGCTCACGGCCTGGGCAAAATTTGGGGGCTGTAATGTTGAGGTCCTTGCTGCAGGGGCATGGGTCTGACATGGGGGGGGTGGGGGGGGTGTATCGGGGGTGGCCAGTGTTTTCTTGGTGTGGTCTCTCTCTCCTTCCCTCCCTCCCTTCTCCCTACATAGACCAGCCACTTCCAGGCTTACAGAGGGCCAGAGCGTATGTCTTGTCACACCCCAGTGTCCATCTCTGAGTGACTGCTGGTTCAGACTGAGTAAAGCAAGCAGCTCTGTGCCACTGGGGATCTCTGAGCCTTTTAGTGTGTTCTGCCAGGCAGAGAGACTCCACCACCTGGTGACTGCCTCTCCTCTCTCTCTCTGCCTGGTGCCTATCTCCCTCACTCTCTCTCTCTGCCTGGTGCCTACCTCCCTCACGCTCTCTCTCTGCCTAGTGCCTACCTCCCTCACGCTCTCTCTCTGCCTAGTGCCTACCTCCCTCACGCTCTCTCTCTGCCTGGTGCCTACCTCCCTCACGCTCTCTCTCTCTGCCTGGTGCCTTTCTCCCTTACGCTCTCTCTCTCTGCCTGGTGCCTTTCTCCCTCACGCTCTCTCTCTCTGCCTGGTGCCTTTCTCCCTTACGCTCTCTCTCTCTGCCTGGTGCCTTTCTCCCTCACGCTCTCTCTCTCTGCCTGGTGCCTTTCTCCCTCACGCTCTCCCTCTCTGCCTGGTGCCTTTCTCCCTCACGCTCTCCCTCTCTGCCTGGTGCCTTTCTCCCTCAAGCTCTCCCTCTCTGCCTGGTGCCTTTCTCCCTCACGCTCTCTCTCTCTCTGCCTGGTGCCTTTCTCCCTCACGCTCTCCCTCTCTGCCTGGTGCCTTTCTCCCTCACGCTCTCCCTCTCTGCCTGGTGCCTTTCTCCCTCAGGCTTACCCTCTCTGCCTGGTGCCTACCTCCTCTGTCCATCTCTCTCTTTCTCTGAGTCAGTGTGTCTTTGCCTCCTATGTCTCTCTCTGACTCAGTGTGTCTTTGCCTCCTATGACTCTCTCTCTGACTCAGTGTGTCTTTGCCTCCTATGTCTCTCTCTCTGACTCAGTGTGTCTTTGCCTCCTATGTCTCTCTCTCTGACTCAGTGTGTCTTTGCCTCCTATGTCTCTCTCTCTGACTCAGTGTGTCTTTGCCTCCTATGTCTCTCTCTCTGACTCAGTGTGTCTTTGCCTCCTATGTCTCTCTCTCTGACTCAGTGTGTCTTTGCCTCCTATGTCTCTCTCTCTGACTCAGTGTGTCTTTGCCTCCTATGTCTCTCTCTCTGACTCAGTGTGTCTTTGCCTCCTATGTCTCTCTCTTTGACTCAGTGTGTCTTTGCCTCCTATGTCTCTCTCTTTGACTCAGTGTGTCTTTGCCTCCTATGTCTCTCTCTCTGACTCAGTGTGTCTTTGTCTCCTATGTCTCTCTCTCTGACTCAGTGTGTCTTTGCCTCCTATGTCTCTCTCTCTGACTCAGTGTGTCTTTGCCTCCTATGTCTCTCTCTCTGACTCAGTGTGTCTTTGCCTCCTATGTCTCTCTCTCTGACTCAGTGTGTCTTTGCCTCCTATGTCTCTCTCTCTGACTCAGTGTGTCTTTGCCTCCTATGTCTCTCTCTCTGACTCAGTGTGTCTTTGCCTCCTATGTCTCTCTCTTTGACTCAGTGTGTCTTTGCCTCCTATGTCTCTCTCTTTGACTCAGTGTGTCTTTGCCTCCTATGTCTCTCTCTCTGACTCAGTGTGTCTTTGTCTCCTATGTCTCTCTCTCTGACTCAGTGTGTCTTTGCCTCCTATGTCTCTCTCTCTGACTCAGTGTGTCTTTGCCTCCTATGTCTCTCTCTCTGACTCAGTGTGTCTTTGCCTCCTATGTCTCTCTCTCTGACTCAGTGTGTCTTTGCCTCCTATGTCTCTCTCTCTGACTCAGTGTGTCTTTGCCTCCTATGTCTCTCTCTCTGACTCAGTGTGTCTTTGCCTCCTATGTCTCTCTCTTTGACTCAGTGTGACTTTGCCTCCTATGTCTCTCTCTTTGACTCAGTGTGTCTTTGCCTCCTATGTCTCTCTCTCTGACTCAGTGTGTCTTTGCCTCCTATGTCTCTCTCTCTGACTCAGTGTGTCTTTGCCTCCTATGTCTCTCTCTTTGACTCAGTGTGTCTTTGCCTCCTATGTCTCTCTCTTTGACTCAGTGTGTCTTTGCCTCCTATGTCTCTCTCTCTGACTCAGTGTGTCTTTGTCTCCTATGTCTCTCTCTCTGACTCAGTGTGTCTTTGCCTCCTATGTCTCTCTCTCTGACTCAGTGTGTCTTTGCCTCCTATGTCTCTCTCTCTGACTCAGTGTGTCTTTGCCTCCTATGTCTCTCTCTCTGACTCAGTGTGTCTTTGCCTCCTATGTCTCTCTCTCTGACTCAGTGTGTCTTTGCCTCCTATGTCTCTCTCTCTGACTCAGTGTGTCTTTGCCTCCTATGTCTCTCTCTCTGACTCAGTGTGTCTTTGCCTCCTATGTCTCTCTCTCTGACTCAGTGTGTCTTTGCCTCCTATGTCTCTCTCTTTGACTCAGTGTGTCTTTGCCTCCTATGTCTCTCTCTTTGACTCAGTGTGTCTTTGCCTCCTATGTCTCTCTCTCTGACTCAGTGTGTCTTTGTCTCCTATGTCTCTCTCTCTGACTCAGTGTGTCTTTGCCTCCTATGTCTCTCTCTCTGACTCAGTGTGTCTTTGCCTCCTATGTCTCTCTCTCTGACTCAGTGTGTCTTTGCCTCCTATGTCTCTCTCTCTGACTCAGTGTGTCTTTGCCTCCTATGTCTCTCTCTCTGACTCAGTGTGTCTTTGCCTCCTATGTCTCTCTCTCTGACTCAGTGTGTCTTTGCCTCCTATGTCTCTCTCTTTGACTCAGTGTGTCTTTGCCTCCTATGTCTCTCTCTCTGACTCAGTGTGTCTTTGTCTCCTATGTCTCTCTCTCTGACTCAGTGTGTCTTTGCCTCCTATGTCTCTCTCTCTGACTCAGTGTGTCTTTGCCTCCTATGTCTCTCTCTCTGACTCAGTGTGTCTTTGCCTCCTATGTCTCTCTCTCTGACTCAGTGTGTCTTTGCCTCCTATGTCTCTCTCTCTGACTCAGTGTGTCTTTGCCTCCTATGTCTCTCTCTCTGACTCAGTGTGTCTTTGCCTCCTATGTCTCTCTCTTTGACTCAGTGTGTCTTTGCCTCCTATGTCTCTCTCTTTGACTCAGTGTGTCTTTGCCTCCTATGTCTCTCTCTGACTCAGTGTGTCTTTGTCTCCTATGTCTCTCTCTCTGACTCAGTGTGTCTTTGCCTCCTATGTCTCTCTCTCTGACTCAGTGTGTCTTTGCCTCCTATGTCTCTCTCTCTGACTCAGTGTGTCTTTGCCTCCTATGTCTCTCTCTCTGACTCAGTGTGTCTTTGCCTCCTATGTCTCTCTCTCTGACTCAGTGTGTCTTTGCCTCCTATGTCTCTCTCTCTGACTCAGTGTGTCTTTGCCTCCTATGTCTCTCTCTTTGACTCAGTGTGTCTTTGCCTCCTATGTCTCTCTCTTTGACTCAGTGTGTCTTTGCCTCCTATGTCTCTCTCTCTGACTCAGTGTGTCTTTGTCTCCTATGTCTCTCTCTGACTCAGTGTGTCTTTGCCTCCTATGTCTCTCTCTCTGACTCAGTGTGTCTTTGCCTCCTATGTCTCTCTCTCTGACTCAGTGTGTCTTTGCCTCCTATGTCTCTCTCTCTGACTCAGTGTGTCTTTGCCTCCTATGTCTCTCTCTCTGACTCAGTGTGTCTTTGCCTCCTATGTCTCTCTCTCTGACTCAGTGTGTCTTTGCCTCTTATGTCTCTCTCTCTGACTCAGTGTGTCTTTGCCTCCTATGTCTCTCTCTCTGACTCAGTGTGTCTTTGCCTCCTATGTCTCTCTCTCTGACTCAGTGTGTCTTTGCCTCCTCTCTCTCGCTATCTCTATTCAAATGGGCTTTATTAGCATGGGAAACATGCTTACATTGCCAATGCAAGTGAAATAAACAAATAAAAGTGAGACAAACAACAACATCAAAACTATTATAATTTAACAGTAAATATTGCACTCAAAAATACATTTAATGTGTTATATTATCAGCTATAAAAATTGTTTTAGCAGAATAGGATGGGAATAGGATGGGAAAACAAATAAATATGGGTTTTATTTACAATGTTGTTTGTGCTCCACTTTCTCATTTACATTTTGGCAACAGGTCACAAATCTTGCTGCTGTGATGGCACGCTGTGGTATTTCACCCAGGAGATATGGGAGTTTATCAAAATCGGGTTTGATTTCTAATTCTCTGTGGGTCTGTGTAATCTGAGGGAAATATGTGTCTCAAATATGGTCATACATTGGACAGGAGGTTAGTATTAATTTAGTGACAGAGCTATGGGTGCCAGTGGATAGTTGAATCCCGACAGGTCTATCTGTCCCCAAGCATGACAATAGTCTATTTATGCCGATAGTCAATTTATGCCAATAGTCTATTTATGCCAATAGTCTATTTATGCCAATAGTCAATTTATGCCAATAGTCAATTTATGCCAATAGTCAATTTATGCCAATAGTCAATTTATGCCAGGAGCTGGGTACAGGGATTTAAACACTATATATTAGTGAGGAGCAGGGTACATGGATTTAAACACTATATATTAGTGAGGAGCTGGGTACAGGGATTTAAACACTATATATTAGTGAGGAGATGAATACAGGGATTTAAACACTATATATTAGTGAGAAGCTGGGTGCAGGGATTTAAACACTATATATCAGTGAGGAGCTGGGTACAGGGATTTAAACACTATATTAGTGAGGAGCTGGGTACAGGGATTTAAACACTATATATTAGTGAGGAGCTGGGTACAGGGATTTAAACACTATATATTAGTGATAACCCTGTCTACAAAGCTACATCACCCATAATAACCCTGTCTACAAAGCTACATCACCCGTAATAACCCTATCTACAAAGCTACATCACCCATAATAACCCTCTCTACAAAGCTACATCACCCATAATAACCCTGTCTACAAAGCTACATCACCCATAATAACCCTGTCTACAAAGCTACATCACCCATAATAACCCAGTCTACAAAGCTACATCACCCATAATAACCCAGTCTACAAAGCTACATCACCTGTAATAACCCTGTCTACAAGGCTACATCACCCATAATAACCCTGTCTACAAAGCTACATCACCCATAATAACCCTCTCTACAAAGCCACATCACCCATAATAACCCTGTCTACAAAGCTACATCACCCATAATTACCCAGTCTACAAAGCTACATCACCCATAATAACCCTGTCTACAAAGCTACATCACCCATAATTACCCTGTCTACAAAGCTACATCACCCATAATTACCCTGTCTACAAAGCTACATCACCCATAATAACCCTCTCTACAAAGCCACATCACCCATAATAACCCAGTCTACAAAGCTACATCACCCATAATTACCCAGTCTACAAAGCTACATCACCCATAATAACCCTGTCTACAAAGCTACATCACCCATAATTACCCTGTCTACAAAGCTACATCACCCATAATTACCCTGTCTACAAAGCTACATCACCCATCTCTAATCTCTCTCTGTCTCTCTCTCTCTCTCTCTCTCTCTCTCTCTCTCTCTCTCTCTCCTCTCTCTCTCTCTCTCTCTCTCTCTCTCTCTCTCTCTCTCCCTGTCTACAAAGCTACATCACCCATAATAACCCTGTCTACAAAGCTACATCACCCATAATAACCCCGTCTACAAAGCTACATCACCCATAATAACCCTGTCTACAAAGCTACATCACCCATAATAACCCTCTCTACAAAGCTACATCACCCATAATAACCCTCTCTACAAAGCTACATCACCCATAATAACCCAGCCAGTAATCCACAATCTGAATTGGAACAAAGGGCTGGCTCTGGTTGTGAGGCTTTGACTAGAGAATATATACAAAGGCTGGGTGGACACACACAAACACACACACTCTCTCTCTCTCTCTCTCTCTCTCTCTCTCTCTCTCTCTCTCTCTCTCTCTCTCTCTCTCTCTCTCTCTCTCTCTCTGTCTCTCTCTCTCTCTCTCTCTCTCTCTCTCTCTGTCTCTCTCTCTCTCTCTCTCTCTCTCTCTCTCTCTCTCTCTCTCTCTCTCTCTCTCTCTCTCTCTCACTCTCTCACTCTCTCTCTCTCTCTCTCTCTCTCTCTCTCTCTCTCTCTCTGTCTCTCTCTCTCTCTCTCTCTCTCTCTCTCTCTCTCTCTCTCTCTCTCTCTCTCTCTCTCTCTCTCTCTCTCTCTCTGTCTTTGACTGATGTGATGCTGTGTCGAGGGAGGGAGGGCATGACGAAGCCGGCTGATTCCTGGACCCCAGGGTTAAGTGGCAGAAATTACCATCTCATTTTCATTTTCCTCACAGACAGGCTGTTTTTAAAGTGCAGCGGGCAGTGGACAGATATTAGATGTCATAAAGCATGCAGAGACATTTGCAAATACGCAGATGCCTGTCTGAATCTGCCTGAGTCTGTCTGGAACGCACATCCAGCGCGATGATGAAGAGGGGACTGATGAGAGGAGAAGATGATGGAGGAAACTCTCTCTCTCTCTTTTTATTCTCGTTATTTTTGTGAGAATTCAGAGTTCAGTTGACTTGTTAGAGTTCAGTGTAAAAAGTCCTGGTGGCCATTTGATTAATTGTTCAGCCTTATGTTCAGTCTTATGGCTTGGGGGAAGAAGCTGTTGAAGAGCCTTTTCGTCCTGGACTTGGCACTCTGGTTCCGTTTGCTGTGCAGATGCAGAGAGAACAGTCTATGACTGGAGTCTTTGACAATTTTTTGGTCCTTCCTCTGACACCGCCTGGTATAGAGGTCCTGGATGGCAGGAAGCTTGGCCCCAGTGATGTACTGGGCTGTATGCATTACCCTCTGTAGCGCCTTACGGTCAGATGCCGAGCAGTTGTATTACCAGGCGGTGATGCAACCGGTCAGGATGTTCTCGATGGTTCAGCTGTAGAACCTTTTGAGGATCTGGGGACTCATGACAAATCTTTACAGTCTCCTGAGGGGGGAAATGTGTTGTTGCGCCCTCTTAACGAATGTCTTGGTGTGTTTGGACCATAATAGTTTGTTGGTGATGTGGAAACCAAGGAACTTGAAACTCTCGACCGCCTCACTACAGCCCCATCGATGTTAACGGGGTTCTGTTCAGCACGCCTTTTCCTGTAGTCCACGATCAGCTCCTTTGTCTTGCTCACATTGAGGGAGAGGTTGTTGTCCTGTCTCAGCGGTGTCAGTGACCATTGTTGTGTCGTCAGCAAACTTAATGATGGTGTTGAAGTCGTGCTTGGCCACACAGTCGTGGTTGAACAGGGAGTACAGGAGGGAACTAAACACGCACCCCCGATGGGCCCCCCGTGTCGAGGATCAGTGTGGCAGATGTGTCGTTGCCTACCCTTACCACATGGGGGCAGCCCGTCAGGAAGACCAGGATCCAGTTTCAAAGTGAGGTGTTTAGTCCCAGGTTCCTTAGCTTAGTGATGAGCTTTGTGGGTACTATGGTGTTGAACGCTGAGCTGTAGTCAATAAACAGAATTCTCACGTAGGTGTTCACTCTGTCCAGCTGGAAAAGGGCAGTGTGGACTGTGTGAGTGAGATTACGTCATCTGTGGATCTGTTGGGGCGGTATGCGAATTGGAGCGGATTTAGGGTTTCCAGGATGATGGTGTTGATGTCAGCCATGACCAGCCTTTCAAATCACTTCATGGCTACCGCCGACGTGAGTGCTACGGGTCGGTAGTCATTTAGGCAGCTTCCTTGGGCACAGAGACTATGGTGGTCTGCTTGAAAACATGTTAGGCATTACAGACTTTGTTGAAAATGTCAATGAAGATACTTGACAGTTGGTCCGAACATGCTCTGAGTACACATCCTGGTAATCCGTCTGGCCCCGCAGCCTTGTGAAGGTTGACCTGTTTAAAGGTTTTGCTCACATTAGCTACGGAGAGCGTGATCACACAGTCGTTACGGCACAGCTGGTGCTCTCATGCATGCTTCAGTGTTGATTGCCTCGAAGCGAGCATAAAAGGCATTCAGCTCATCTGGTAGGCTCATGTCACTGGGAAGCTCGCGGCTGGGTTTCCCTTTGTAATCCATGATAGTTTTCAAGCCCTGCCACATCCGACGAGCATCAGAGCCGGTGTAGTAGGATTCAATCTTAGTCATGCATTGATGCTTTGCCTGTTTGATGGTTCCCCTGAGGGCTTAGCGGGATATATTATATGCGTCTGGATTAGTGTCCCGCTCCTTGAAAGCGCCAGCTCTAGCCTTTAGCTCGGTGCGGATGTTGCCTGTTATCTTTCTGTAATCATTCTGGTTGGAATATGTATAGTGACCATACATCGATGCAAAACAGTCATGTAGCGTAGCATCCGCGTCATCTGACCACTACCATATTGAGCGAGTCACTGGTACTTCCTGCTTTTGTTTTTGCTTGTAAGCGGGAATCAGAAGGATAGAAGTATTGTCAGATTTGCCAAATGGAGGGCGAGGGAGAGCTTTTAATGCATCTCTGTGTGTGGAGTAAAGGTGGTCTAGAGTTGTTTTTCCTCTGGTTGCACATGTGATATGCTGGTAGAAATGAGGTAAAACAGATTTAAGTTTGCCTGCATTAAAGTCCCCGGCCACTAGGAGCATCACCTCTGGGTGAGTATTGTCTTGTTTGCTTATGGCCCTTATAGAGGTGGTTGAGTGCGGTCATAGTAACAGCATCGGTTTGTGGTGGTAAATAGACAGCTATGAAAAATATAGATGAAAACTTTGTTGGTAGATAGTGTGGTCTACAGCTTGAGGTTCTCTACCTCAGACGAGCAATACCTCGAGACTTCTTCAATATTAGGCATTGCGCACCAGCTTTTATTGACAAAAAAGACACACACCCTGTCCCTCTTCTTACCAGACGTAGCTGTTCTGTCGTGCCAATGCACGGAAAATCTTTATATTATACGTGTCATCATTCAGCCACAACTCGGTGAAACATAAGATATTACAGTTGTTTATGTCCCGTTGGTAGGATAGTCTCGAGCGGAGATCATCCAGTTTATTTTCCAGTGGTCGCACGTTGGCCAATAGAATGGATGGTAGAGGCAGGTTACCCACTGGCCGACAGATTCTCACAAGGCACTCCGATCTCCGCCCCCTGTATTTCTGTCTTTTCTTTTCTTCACGTGAATGACGGGGATTTGGGTCTCAGAGAAGATTTTGGGGTGAGGTGAGGAATCAATGTTGTGATATCCAGAAGCTCTTTTCGGTCATAAGATACATTAGGTCCAAAATAAGTTACAAACAATGCGAAAAAATAAACAAAAAAGCACTGTTTGTTATGAGTAAAATTGCAGCCATCCCTTTCGACACCATTGAATCCTGGGATAGAAGGGGATACAGTGTCCATTGTGAGAGCTCCCACAAAGCATATACTCATAATACACCATCCAAATCTCATTACAGCGTTAGCACTGTTGTAATACTGAACATCTAGGAATGGAGACGGGCTGGTTGACTTTAAGATCTCTTTAAATTTGACAATTAAAAAAAAACACTCTCGTCCAGTGTGACTGGCAGGAGCAATTCGAGTTAAGTGCTTTACTCAAGGGAACATTGACAGATATTTCACCCTATTCGACTCGAGGATTTGAACCAGCGAACTTTCAGTTACCTTTCAGCCCAAAGCTGTTAACCTCTAAGGCTTCCTGCCGCCCTCCTTCAGGAGGTAATGAAGGGAAAGAGTGTGAATCTTCTGGCACTGTTGATGTTTCAGAGGGAACCTGGGAAGCTCGCGGCTGGGTTTCAGAGGTCTCTCTTTGAACACCATGTCACTACAGCCCTCAGGGGCTGAGCCAGTCCACACAGAGGCTCTCATACTGCTCTCACACACACACTCAATTCATATCAGTCATATCGTTGCAGTTTAGATGCAGTAGCATTAACAGACTTCTCCCCACCCCATGGTCAAATTAAAATGCTGAGTGGGTAATGTACACAGTAGGGACAAAGACTAACATCCACCTCACGATATACTGCCTCACAATATACTACCTCACAATATACTACCTCATGATATACTACCTCACAATATACTACCTCAAATTATACTACCTCAAAATATACTACCTCACATTATACTACCTCAAATTATACTACCTCACATTATACTACCTCAAATTATACTACCTCACAATATACTACCTCAAATTATACTACCTCACATTATACTACCTCAAAATATACTACCTCACAATATACTGCCTCAAAATATACTACCTCACATTATACTACCTCAAAATATACTACCTCACGATATACTGCCTCACGATATACTGCCTCACGATATACTGCCTCACGATATACTGCCTCACAATATACTGCATCACAATATACTACCTCACGATATACTACCTCACAATATACTACCTCAAATTATACTACCTCAAAATATACTACCTCACATTATACTACCTCAAATTATACTACCTCACATTATACTACCTCAAATTATACTACCTCACAATATACTACCTCAAATTATACTACCTCACATTATACTACCTCAAAATATACTACCTCACAATATACTGCCTCAAAATATACTACCTCACATTATACTACCTCAAAATATACTACCTCACGATATACTGCCTCACGATATACTGCCTCACGATATACTACCTCTCGATATACTACCTCTCGATATACTACCTCTCGATATACTACCTCTCGATATACTATCTCTCGATATACTACCTCTCGATATACTACCTCTCGATATACTACCTCTCGATATACTACCTCTCGATATACTACCTCTCGATATACTACCTCACGATATACTACCTCTCGATATACTATCTCTCGATATACTACCTCTCGATATACTACCTCTCGATATACTACCTCTCGATATACTACCTCTCGATATACTACCTCTCGATATACTACCTCACAATATACTGCCTCACAATATACTGCCTCACGATATACTGCCTCACGATATACTACCTCACAATCCACTACCTTCCAATATACTATCTCATGTTGTTTACCTCTGATGAACCTAAAAGCTGCTCCCTTGACACCAAACTGAGAAAACAATCAGCTCATTCTTACAGCGCAACCATAGAATCAGCTGCTTAGTGGATCAATGTACTGCACAGCTGTGTTTGAATCTGGGGGTGTGGTAGGGGGGTGGGTCAGTTCTGTCTATTCACTGCTGTGATTGGTGGAGTGAGTGACCGATACAACAATGTAGCGTGTCAGTGACTGCCTGGCGACAGTGTGGTAGTGTGGTGCCTCCGATACCTACCTGATATGTGTTGTCAAAGCTGTCATACATGAACCTCGTGATCAGAGATGTCTTCCCAACTACAAGAAAAAACAAAGATAGAGAGAGAGAGATAGAGGAAGAGATATAAAGATAGAGAGAGAGGGAGAGAAGAGAGAGAGGGATAGAGAGAGAGAGAAAGAAAGAGAGAAGAGAGAGGGAGAGAGAGAGAGAGAGAGAGAGAGAGAGAGAGAGAGAGAGAAAGAGAGAAGAGAGAGAGGGATAGAGAGAGAGATAGAGAGATGTGGGGTTAGATGGGTTTTGGAACAGAGACAGTGACATTCGAGCTGTTTGTGCTGAAACAGTGAATACATAATGACTCCTCTTTAGAAGAAACTGTACGAATAACAAACACCCTGATGAAGAGAGATCTTTAGCCTGAGGACTTATTAATTTCATACAACAACAAAACGATTTTTAGCATTTTCCACAATAAAGCTTTTTCATATGTTGGCAATATAGGATGATATCTGTAATATTTCCTTCAGATGCTCTTTTCACAGGCCAGATAGGAAATGAGAAAGGTTATCAGACCCGGTGCAGGGCTAGAATGTGCCTCAATTATAACCCTCTGAAATGGTGCAATTTGCAACCAAAGTCTAACTCATTCTCTTCTCAGGCTTTTCATGTTACATTTGAGTCATTTAGCAGACACTCTTATCCAGAGCAACTTACAGGTGCAATTAGGTCAAGGGCACATCGACAGATTTGAAAGGATTCAAACACTCTTAACCGCTAGGCTACCCGCTAGGCTACCCGCCATCCACTAGGCCATCCGCTAGGTTACCCGCTAGGCTACCCGTTAGGCCATGCGCTAGGTTACCCGCTAGGTTACCCGCTAGGCTACCCGCTAGGCTACCCGCCATCCACTAGGCCATCCGCTAGGCTACCCGCTAGGCTACCCATTAGGCCATCCACTAGGCCATCCGCTAGGCTACCCGCTAGGCTACCCGCCATCCACTAGGCCATCCGCTAGGTTACCCGCTAGGCTACCCATTAGGCCATCCACTAGGCCATCCGCTAGGCTACCCGTTAGGCCATGCGCTAGGTTACTCGCTAGGCTACCCGCTAGGCTACCCGCCATCCGCTAGGCCATCCGCTAGGCTACCCGTTAGGCCATGCGCTAGGTTACTCGCTTAGGCTACCCGCCATCCGCTAGGCCATCCGCTAGGCTACCCGTTAGGCCATGCGCTAGGTTACTCGCTAGGCCACTCGCTAGGCTACCCGCTAGGCTTCCTCCCACTGGGCACAGATGTCAATAGTTTCGTTGAAATTACACGGAAACAACGTTGATTCAGCCAATGTGTTCCCAGTAGGCTGCCTCGCTATCCAAATTCCCCATTCAGTACTCCAGTACCCACTCAACACGCTACCCGAAGGTCAGCTATGGTCCAGGGTCGTTGAAAGTACTTGAGGAAATGACACATCCTCAACAGTGCGCTGCCTGTGCAAACACACACACACACACCAGCTGCTGGTTAACACACACACACACCCACCCACCCGCCCGCACGCACACGCGCGCACACACACACACACACACACACACACACACACACACACACACACACACACACACACACACACACACACACACACACACACACGTAGACTAGCTGCTGGTTAACACACACACATACAGTCAGGGGGCTTTGGAGGTGGCTCATATGTAATCAGAGAGGGAAAAGCCGGGTTCTGCAGGACACGGAAAGCTTTATGTTAATCAGGGGGCGGGGCTGGAAAGCTTTATGTTAATCGGGAGGCGGGGCTGGAAAGCTCTCGTCCACAGATATTTTAAATGCTAATTTCCCCAAAGACACAAGACTGTCTGATTTTACAGTGGAATGGATTTGAATGAATAGGGCTCATAGGGACTGGTAGAAACCTAGCTAGCACATTTGGTTCCTTGGAAGTTGTGGGAATGTACATTCTTTACGTGAATTGTGGGAACGAAGCTATACATTTCCTGATTGGTAAACTGAAGAAAAAAATGTAAACGTTCTGAGAACAGAAGAACAAAAGTTTTGCCTGATCTGGGAAGCTTTTATTTTTGGGTTGCAGGGAGGTTCTGAGAACGTTTTACTCTGGTTCCAGGGAGGTTCTGAGAACGTTTTACTCTGGTAGCAGGGAGGTTCTGAGAACGTTTTACTCTGGTACCAGGGAGGTTCTGGGAACGTTTTACTCTGGTACCAGGGAGGTTCTGAGAATGTTTTACTCTGTTACCAGGGAGGTTCTGAGAACGTTTTACTCTGGTACCAGGGAGGTTCTGAGAACGTTTTACTCTGGTACCAGGGAGGATCTGAGAACGTTTTACTCTGGTACCAGGGAGGTTCTGAGAACGTTTTACTCTGGTACCAGGGAGGTTCTGAGAACGTTTTACTCTGGTACAAGGGAGGTTCTGAGAATGTTTTACTCTGGTACCAGGGAGGTTCTGAGAACGTTTTACTCTGGTACCAGGGAGGTTCTGATAACGTTTTACTCTGGTACCAGGGAGGTTCTGAGAACGTTTTACTCTGGTACCAGGGAGGTTCTGAGAACGTTTTACTCTGGTACCAGGGAGGTTCTGAGAACGTTTTACTTTGGTACCAGGGAGGTTCTGAGAATGTTTTACTCTGGTACCAGGGAGGTTCTGAGAACATTTTACTCTGGTACCAGGGAGGTTCTGAGAATGTTTTACTCTGTTACCAGGGAGGTTCTGAGAATGTTTTACTCTGTTACCAGGGAGGTTCTGAGAACGTTTTACTCTGGTACCAGGGAGGTTCTGAGAACGTTTTACTCTGGTACCAGGGAGGTTCTGAGAACGTTTTACTCTGTTACCAGGGAGGTTCTGAGAATGTTTTACTCTGGTACCAGGGAGGTTCTGAGAATGTTTTACTCTGGTACCAGGGAGGTTCTGAGAATGTTTTACTCTGGTACCAGGGAGGTTCTGAGAATGTTTTACTCTGGTACCATGGAGGTTCTGAGAACATTTAACACTGGTTCCAGGGAGGTTCTGAGAACGTTTTACTCTGGTACCAGGGAGGTTCTGAGAACGTTTTACTCTGGTACCAGGGAGGTTCTGAGAATGTTTTACTCTGGTACCAGGGAGGTTCTGAGAACATTTAACACTGGTTCCAGGGAGGTTCTGAGAACGTTTTACTCTGGTACCAGGGAGGTTCTGAGAACGTTTTACTCTGGTACCAGGGAGGTTCTGAGAATGTTTTACTCTGGTACCAGGTAGGTTCTGAGAACGTTTTACTCTGGTACCAGGGAGGTTCTGAGAATGTTTTACTCTGGTACCAGGGAGGTTCTGAGAACGTTTTACTCTGGTACCAGGGAGGTTCTGAGAATGTTTTACTCTGGTTCCTTGAAAGTTTTCCTGGGATGTTTTATTCTTTTTGGTGTAGAGCCCTGTGGTGCCTCTACTGTCTCTCTGTGGTGTAGAGCCCTGTGGTGCCCCTACTGTCTCTCTGTGGTGTAGAGCCTTAGTGGTGCCCCTACTGTCTCTCTGTGGTGTAGAGCCTTAGTGGTGCCTCTACTGTCTCTCTGTGGTGTAGATCCTTAGTTGTGCCCCTACTGTCTCTCTGTGGTGTAGAGCCTTAGTGGTGCCCCTACTGTCTCTCTGTGGTGTGGAGACCAGTGGTGCCCCTACTGTCTCTCTGTGGTGTGGAGACCAGTGGTGCCTCTACTGTCTCTCTGTGGTGTGGAGACCAGTGGTGCCCCTACTGTCTCTCTGTGGTGTGGAGACCAGTGGTGCCCCTACTGTCTCTCTGTGGTGTGGAGACCAGTGGTGCCCCTACTGTCTCTCTGTGGTGTAGAGCCTTAGTGGTGCCTCTACTGTCTCTCGGTGGTGTAGAGCCCAGTGATGCCCCTACTGTCTCTCTGTGGTGTAGAGCCCTGTGGTGCCCCTACTGTCTCTCTGTGGTGTAGAGCCCTGTGGTGCCTCTACTGTCTCCATGTGGTGTAGAGCCCTGTGGTGCCCCTACTGTCTCTCTGTGGTGTAGAGCCCTGTGGTGCCCCTACTGTCTCTCTGTGGTGTAGAGCCTTAGTGGTGCCCCTACTGTCTCTCTGTGGTGTAGAGCCCTGTGGTGCCCCTACTGTCTCTCTGTGGTGTGGAGACCAGTGGTGCCCCTACTGTCTCTCTGTGGTGTGGAGACCAGTGGTGCCCCTACTGTCTCTCTGTGGTGTAGAGCCTTAGTGGTGCCTCTACTGTCTCTCGGTGGTGTAGAGCCCAGTGATGCCCCTACTGTCTCTCTGTGGTGTAGAGCCCTGTGGTGCCCCTACTGTCTCTCTGTGGTGTAGAGCCCTGTGGTGCCTCTACTGTCTCCATGTGGTGTAGAGCCCTGTGGTGCCCCTACTGTCTCTCTGTGGTGTAGAGCCCTGTGGTGCCCCTACTGTCTCTCTGTGGTGTAGAGCCTTAGTGGTGCCCCTACTGTCTCTCTGTGGTGTAGAGCCCTGTGGTGCCCCTACTGTCTCTCTGTGGTGTAGAGCCTTAGTGGTGCCCCTACTGTCTCTCTGTGGTGTAGAGCCTAATGGTGCCCCAACCACTACTGTCCCAATAAGGGATATCTCTTAATGCTTTTTGGGCCAGTATCATTTAGGCCCTGTCCAGAAGAAGCCCCTCCTCACAAGGCACTTATGTAGATGAAACAATCTGCCAGATGTAAGCAATGGGGAGAATACACGTTGAAGTCAATTGAAGCTCTGTAAAACTATTAGATTATACGTAGTGATTCATGAGTATCATTAAAACAGGTTAACATGCCCCACCAACGTTAAAAAACTATACAGAAAGAGCTCTTACATTTCTGAAAGAAGTAAATCAAATAAACTGAATGATGAGACTCGTCAGATGAACTGATAGCTGACACAGACATGGAGGAGTAGAGGGGAGATCCGAGTACCGTGAACCAACAGGTTGTGAGTTCAAATCCCAGGTGAGGACATGTTGAAAAATAATTACTGTTTATAAATGAACATTCACAATGGCATCGTGTATGTCAAATATGTACATTGAAAACAGTTTGAGTATCCCTTGACAACAGATGAAGAGCCATGAATGGATCAGTGGTTCACCAATCAGGGCCTCGATTGGCTCGGCAACAGTAACAAGACGTGAAGCGCAATTACACTTTTCTTGGGGGGGGAGCCAATGTCCTGAAAACTGATACACAGAAATGTTCCCATTAAACATTATATTGAATATATTCTGAGAACTCTGAGTATGTTTGGGTGGGGTCGTTGATGGAATATTTTCCTAACCCACAGAAAACTGGACACTTAAATGTCCTTGCAACGTTCCTATTTAACATGTCTACAACATTAATATAGTTCTGAGAACATGGTAACCACTTTCTGGGTAAGTTCTATTAGACACTAATAAGGGAACGTTCTCTAAAGTTGTGGGAACGTTTGTTGTTAGCTGGGGAGGAGCCTACCATATCCATCTCAGCCTGGGAGGATCCACGGCCCCTCAGGGCTGAACATACCTGTACTGCAACCGCCTCACTCTTCCACTTCCTCCTCCTCCTCTACCTCCACTCCTCCTCCTCCTCCCTCTACCTCCACTCCTCCACCTCCTCCTCCCTCTACCTCCACTCCTCCCCCTCCTCCTCCCTCCCTCCACTCCTCCTCAGTAACTCTGCCTGCTCCTCCACTCCTCCTCAGTAACTCTGCCTGCTCCTCCACTCCTCCTCCTCCCTCTACCTCCACTCCTCCTCAGTAACTCTGCCTGCTCCTCCACTCCTCCTCCTCCTCCCTCTACCTCCACTCCTCCTCAGTAACTCTGCCTGCTCCTCCACCCCTCCTCCTCCTCCCTCTACCTCCACTCCTCCTCAGTAACTCTGCCTGCTCTTCCACTTCCTCCTCTTCCTCCTCCTCCTCCTCCCTCTACCTCCACTCCTCCTCAGTAACTCTGTCTGCTCCTCCACCCCTCCTCCTCCTCCCTCTACCTCCACTCCTCCTCCTCCTCCCTCTACCTCCACTCCTCCTCAGTAACTCTGTCTGCTCCTCCACTCCTCCTCCTCCCTCTACCTCCACTCCTCCTCCTCCTCCCTCTACCTCCACTCCTCCTCAGTAACTCTGTCTGCTCCTCCACTCCTCCTCCTCCCTCTACCTCCACTCCTCCTCCTCCTCCCTCTACCTCCACTCCTCCTCAGTAACTCTGTCTGCTCCTCCACTCCTCCTCCTCCCTCTACCTCCACTCCTCCTCCTCCTCCTCTCTACCTCCTCCACTCCTCCTCAGTAACTCTGTCTGCTCCTCCACCCCTCCTCCTCCTCCCTCTACCTCCACTCCTCCTCAGTAACTCTGTCTGCTCCTCCACTCCTCCTCCTCCCTCTACCTCCACTCCTCCTCAGTAACTCTGCCTGCTCCTCCACTCCTCCTCCTCCCCTCTACCTCCACCTCCTCCTCCTCCTCCCTTTACCTCCACTCCTCCTCAGTAACTCTGCCTGCTCCTCCACTCCTCCTCCTCCTCCTCCCTCTACCTCCACTCCTCCTCCTCCTCCCTCTACCTCCACTCCTCCTCAGTAACTCTGCCTGCTCCTCCACCCCTCCTCCTCCTCCCTCTACCTCCACTCCTCCTCAGTAACTCTGTCTGCTCCTCCACTCCTCCTCCTCCTCCTCCCTCTACCTCCACTCCTCCTCAGTAACTCTGCCTGCTCCTCCACTCCTCCTCCTCCTCCTCCTCCTCCCTCTACCTCCACTCCTCCTCAGTAACTCTGCCTGCTCCTCCACTCCTCCTCCTCCCTCTACCTCCACTCCTCCTCAGTAACTCTGCCTGCTCCTCCACTCCTCCTCCTCCCTCTACCTCCTCTGCCTCCTCCACTCCTCCTCCTCCCTCTACCTCCACTCCTCCTCAGTAACTCTGTCTGCTCCTCCACTCCTCCTCCTCCCTCTACCTCCACTCCTCCTCCTCCTCCTCCCTCTACCTCCACTCCTCCTCAGTAACTCTGCCTGCTCCTCCACTCATCCTCCTCCCTCTACCTCGACTCCTCCTCAGTAACTCTGCCTGCTCCTCCACTCCTCCTCCTCCCTCTACCTCCACTCCTCCTCCTCCTCCCTTTACCTCCACTCCTCCTCAGTAACTCTGCCTGCTCCTCCACTCCTCCTCCTCCTCCTCCTCCCTCTACCTCCACTCCTCCTCCTCCTCCTCTACCTCCACTCCTCCTCAGTAACTCTGTCTGCTCCTCCACTCCTCCTCCTCCTCCTCCCTCTCCTCCACTCCTCCTCCTCAGTAACTCTGCCTGCTCCTCCACCCCTCCTCAGTAACTCTGCCTGCTCCTCCACTCCTCCTCCTCCTCCTCCTCCTCCCTCTACCTCCACTCCTCCTCCTCCTCCTCTACCTCCACTCCTCCTCAGTAACTCTGCCTGCTCCTCCACTCCTCCTCAGTAACTCTGTCTGCTCCTCCACTCCTCCTCAGTAACTCTGCCTGCTCCTCCACTCCTCCTCCTCCTCCTCCCTCTACCTCCACTCCTCCTCAGTAACTCTGCCTGCTCCTCCACCCCTCCTCCTCCTCCCACTACCTCCACTCCTCCTCAGTAACTCTGCCTGCTCTTCCACTTCCTCCTCTTCCTCCTCCACTCCTCCTCTACCTCCACTCCTCCTCAGTAACTCTGCCTGCTCCTCCACTCCTCATCAGTAACTCTGTCTGCTCCTCCACTATGCTTCCTCCTCCCTCCCTCTACCTCCACTCCTCCTCCTCCTCCTCCCTCTACCTCCACTCCTCCTCCTCCTCCTCCCTCTACCTCCACTCCTCCTCAGTAACTCTGCCTCATCCTCCACTCCTCCTCAGTAACTCTGCCTGCTCCTCCACTCCTCCTCCTCCTCCCTCTACCTCCACTCCTCCTCAGTAACTCTGCCTGCTCTTCCACTCCTCCTCCTCCCTCTACCTCCACTCCTCCTCCTCCCCCTCCTCCTCCCTCTACCTCCACTCCTCCTCAGTAACTCTGCCTGCTCCTCCACTCCTCCTCCTCCCCTCCCTCTACCTCCTCCTCACTCCTCCTCCTCCTCCTCCCTCTACCTCCACTCCTCCTCCTCCTCCTCCCTCTACCTCCACTCCTCCTCAGTAACTCTGCCTGCTCCTCCACTCCTCCTCCTCCCACTACCTCCACTCCTCCTCAGTAACTCTGCCTGCTCCTCCACTCCTCCTCCTCCTCCCTCTACCTCCACTCCTCCTCAGTAACTCTGCCTGCTCCTCCACCCCTCCTCCTCCTCCCTCTACCTCCACTCCTCCTCAGTAACTCTGCCTGCTCCTCCACTCCTCCTCAGTTACTCTGCCTGCTCTTCCACTTCCTCCTCTTCCTCCTCCACTCCTCCTCCTCCTCCCTCTACCTCCACTCCTCCTCAGTAACTCTGCCTGCTCCTCCACTCCTCCTCCTCCCTCTACCTCCACTCCTCCTCCTCCTCCCTCTACCTCCACTCCTCCTCAGTAACTCTGCCTGCTCCTCCACTCCTCCTCCTCCTCCTCCTCCCTCTACCTCCACTCCTCCTCCTCCTCCTCCCTTTACCTCCACTCCTCCTCAGTAACTCTGCCTGCTCCTCCACTCCTCCTCCCTCCTCCTCTCTACCTCCACTCCTCCTCCTCCTCCTCCCTCTACCTCCACCCTCCTCCTCCTCCCTCTACCTCCACTCCTCCTCAGTAACTCTGCCTGCTCCTCCACTCCTCCTCAGTAACTCTGCCTGCTCCTCCACTCCTCCTCCTCCTCCCTCTACCTCCACTCCTCCTCAGTAACTCTGCCTGCTCCTCCACTCCTCCTCAGTAACTCTGCCTGCTCCTCCACTCCTCCTCCTCCTCCCTCTACCTCCACTCCTCCTCAGTAACTCTGCCTGCTCCTCCACTCCTCCTCAGTAACTCTGCCTGCTCCTCCACTCCTCCCACTCCTCCTCCCTCTACCTCCACTCCTCCTCAGTAACTCTGCCTGCTCCTCCACTCCTCCTCAGTAACTCTGCCTGCTCCTCCACTCCTCCTCCTCCTCTACCTCCACTCCTCCTCAGTAACTCTGCCTGCTCCTCCACTCCTCCTCCTCCTCCCTCTACCTCCACTCCTCCTCAGTAACTCTGCCTGCTCCTCCACTCCTCCTCCTCCCTCTACCTCCACTCCTCCTCCTCCTCCTCTACCTCCACTCCTCCTCAGTAACTCTGCCTGCTCCTCCACTCCTCCTCAGTAACTCTGCCTGCTCCTCCACTCCTCCTCCTCCCTCTACCTCCACTCCTCCTCCTCCCTCTACCTCCACTCCTCCTCCTCCTCCTCTACCTCCACTCCTCCTCAGTAACTCTGCCTGCTCCTCCACTCCTCCTCCTCCTCCCTCTACCTCCACTCCTCCTCAGTAACTCTGCCTGCTCCTCCACTCCTCCTCCTCCCTCTACCTCCACTCCTCCTCAGTAACTCTGCCTGCTCCTCCACTCCTCCTCCTCCTCCCTCTACCTCCACTCCTCCTCCTCCTCCCTCTACCTCCACTCCTCCTCAGTAACTCTGCCTGCTCCTCCACTCCTCCTCCTCCCTCTACCTCCACCCTCCTCAGTAACTCTGCCTGCTCCTCCACCCCTCCTCCTCCCTCTACCTCCACTCCTCCTCAGTAACTCTGCCTGCTCCTCCACTCCTCCTCCTCCTCCCTCTACCTCCACTCCTCCTCAGTAACTCTCCTTGCTCCTCCACTCCTCCTCAGTAACTCTGCCTGCTCCTCCACTCCTCCTCCTCCTCCCTCTACCTCCACTCCTCCTCAGTAACTCTGCCTGCTCCTCCACTCCTCCTCCTCCCTCTACAGGGAACAGACCTGTTCTCTTCCTGCTCCTGGTTTAACTGTTTGAATCCTGTTCTGAAGCTCCACAACAACACCAAGAGAAACACCCTGAACAGGATTGTTGTTGTTGTTGAAACTGAAACTGTTCACCCACATCACGTTTATTTAAGAAGGTGAATCACAATCGATAGTTGCTGGTGAACAATGCTGTTTGTCACATTGTTCAAGATATTGATTGATATTAGCACAGGCTAATAGTTATAGCTAATAGTAATAGTCAGTTAGTGCTAAATATGGCTGCTAGAATCCTGACTAGAACCCAAAGATTTGATCATATTACTCCAGTGTTAGCCTCCATACACTGGCTTCCTGTCAAAGCAGTGATTATATCTATCATATGTAACACTATAGTGATTATATATATCATATTTCACCCCATAGTGATTATATCTATCATATGTAACACTATAGTGATTATATATATCATATGTAACACTATAGTGATTATATCTATCATATGTAACACTATAGTGATTATATATATCATATGTAACACCATAGTGATTATATCTATCATATTTCACCCCATAGTGATTAAATATATCATATGTAACACCATAGTGATTATATCTATCATATGTAACACTATAGTGATTATATCTGTCATATTTAACACTATAGTGAATATATATATCATATGTAACACTATAGTGATTATATCTATCATATTTCACCCCATAGTGATTATATATATCATATGTAACACCATAGTGATTATATCTATCATATGTAACACCATAGTGATTATATCTATCATATGTAACACTATAGTGATTATATCTATCATATGTAACACTATAGTGATTATATCTATCATATGTAACACTATAGTGATTATATCTATCATATGTAACACCATAGTGATTATATCTATCATATGTAACACTATAGTGATTATATATATCATATGTAACACCATAGTGATTATATCTATCATATGTAACACTATATTGATTATATCTATCATATGTAACACTATAGTGATTATATATATATATCATATGTAACCCCATAGTGATTATATCTATCATATGTAACACTATAGTGATTATATATATCATATGTAACACTATAGTGATTATATATATCATATGTAACACTATAGTGATTATATCTATCATATGTAACCCCATGGTGATTATATCTATTATATGTAACACTATAGTGATTATATATATCATATGTAACACTATAGTGATTATATATATCATAAGTAACACTATAGTGATTATATATATCACATGTAACACTATAGTGATTATATATATCATATGTAACACCATAGTGATTAAATCTATTATATATATCATATGTAACACCATAGTGATTATATATATCATATTTAACCCCATAGTGATTATATATATCATATGTAACAATATAGTGATTATATCTATCACATGGAACACCATAGTGATTATATCTATCATATGTAACAATTAAGTGATTATATATATATCATATGTAACACTATAGTGATTATATCTATTATATATATCATATGTAACACTATAGTGATTATATATATCATATGTAACACTATAGTGATTATATATATTATATATATCATATGTAACACCATAGTGATTATATATATCATATGTAACACTATAGTGATTATATATATATATCATATGTAACACTATAGTGATTATATCTATTATATATATCATATGTAACACTATAGTGATTATATATATCATATGTAACACTATAGTGATTATATCTATTATATGTATCATATGTAACACCATAGTGATTATATATATCATATGTAAGACTATAGTGATTATATATATCATATGTAACACTATAGTGATTATATATATTATATCTATCATATGTAACACTATAGTGATTATATCTATGACATGTAACACCATTATCAAACCCTTGGCTCTGACTGTTGTTGTCCAACTGAATAATTAAAATGAAACTGCTCGTTCTATAAAGAAACCACAGTGACCAATGGCACGTGTCAATCAAGCTTAGCCAGTAACATCACAAACACATATTTGGCACAGTGAACACCACCACAGGCATCAGTGCTCATACTATCCGCAAAGCATCTCAGAGTAGGACTGCTGGTCTAGGATCAGTTTAGCATTTTAGCTCAGACGGAATAAGACAATAAGGACAGGTCCTAGTTCAGCACTCCTACCCTGAGACACTTTGTGAATATGGGCCCAGACACTGGTTCGAACTTTTAGTGGTTGGACTGAGGAATCCAAATTCAACCCCACCACTTACCTTCTGTGGGAAACCACAGAGGCAAATGTAACATGTCAATCAATCTAACCCATAACAAACATACTGTATGTCACAATGAATTTGTACTGAGATTGACAAATTCCTTTGGTCTGGTCTTTCACCAAGGTTATGTGTCATATAAACACCATAGTGTCATCACCCAGCTAACACAATTGGATCCTTTTTTTTTACGTTGGGAACAAAGCCATATGTTTCCTGACCAGCACAACATAACGTTTTCTAAAATGTTCCGAGAACATTAGTGAACATTTCACCTGTTCTGGGAAAGTTTATTTTTTAGGTTGCAAGGAGGTTCTGAGAATGTTTTATGCTGGTTCCAGGGAGGTTCTGAGAACGTTTTACTCTGGTTAAAGGGAGGTTCTGAGAACGTTTTACTCTGGTTCCAGGGAGGTTCAGAGAACGTTTTACTCTGGTTCCTTGAAAGTTTTAATAATCCTTTTAATAACACTGCTAGCTAATTTTGGGTAAACTTTTTTTTTTACTTCAAGCACAGATAGGACAAATGGAAATGAATTTCCTTAGGCATTAAATTAGTGGGCACTGCCAACACTTGAATACACTTAACAAGATAGAGGATAGAGAGAGTTTTGTTGATACTGAGAACAGAATCTATTTATAAATAACATTCTTAGAATGTTCTCTTAACGTTTATATATATTTTCTTGTGGTTTTTATGGACATTTTTCTCTATGTTCTTGGAACAATTTGAGAAAATGCCTTTAACTATCCTGCATCCTTCCCAGAAAGTTGTGGACAGGTTCTATGCAAAATAACTATAGGACAACCATGCCCTCACTAAGCTCTAAGAAACATATGGTTCTCAGAACGTTACGTGCTAGCTGGGAAGTGTGTGTGTGTGTGTGCGTGTGTCGGATATTGATCTGTGATCTAAGGAGGGGTGTTTTAGCATTGCTTGTCTATAAACGTCTGTTAGAGACAGTCAATGAGGAGGGTTATTAGAAGAGATAGGGGCTTTCTCTGCCAGCCAGGTGTGTTGTAGCAGTATGTTATGAACCAATCAAATCTACCTTGGCTCTGACTGTGTAGAATAGAGGGATAGGACAGATATTACTAGCCTGGGTGCCAGGCTGAGACAGGACAGATATAACTAGCCTGGGTGCCAGGTTGAGACAGGACAGATATAACTAGCCTGGGTGCCAGGTTGAGACAGGACAGATATAACTAGCCTGGGTGCCAGGTTGAGACAGGACAGATATAACTAGCCTGGGTGCCAGGTTGAGACAGGACAGATATAACTAGCCTGGGCGCCAGGCTGAGACAGGACAGATATAACTAGCCTGGGTGCCAGGTTGAGACAGGACAGATATTACTAGCCTGGGTGCCAGGTTGAGACAGGACAGATATTACTAGCCTGGGTGCCAGGCTGAGACAGGACAGATATAACTAGCCTGGGTACCAGTCTGTTTCTGCTCTCCTTTGGGCTCCTGAGTGGCGCAGTCATCTAAGGCACTGCATCTCAGTCACTGGTTCGAATCCAAGCTGTATCACATCCGGCCGTGATTGGGAGTCCCATTAGCGGCGCACAATTGGCCAAGAGTCGTCTGGGTTTGGCCGTGGTAGGCCGTCATTGTAAATAAGAATTTGTTCTTAACTTAAACATTAAAAAAATCACCTTTATTTAACCAGGTAGGCCAGTTGAGAACATGTTCTCATTTACAACGACGACCTGGCCAAGATAAAGCAAAGCGGTGCGACACAAACGCAACACAGAGTTACACATGGAATAAACAAGCACACAGTCAATAACACAATAGAATAATATATATACAGTGTGTGCAAATGAGGTAAGATAAGGGAGGCAGAAGATGAATGTGCAAGTAGAGATACTGGGGGTGCAATGGAGCAAAGAATAATAGTATGGGGATGAGGTAGTTGGATGGACTATTTACAAGTTACAAGTTAGTGAGGGAGATATGAGTCTCCAGCTTCAGTGATTTTTGCAATTCGTTCCAGTCATTGGTAGCAGAGAACTGGAAGGAAAGGCAGCCAAAGGAGCAAAGACTTGTAGATGACCTGTAGCCAGTGGGTTTGGTGACGAATATGTAGCGAGGGCCAGCCAAAAGGTCGCAATGGTGGGTAGTATATGGGGCTTTGGTGACAAAATGGATGGCACTGTGATAGACTGCATTCAATTTGCTGAGTAGAGTGTTGGAGGCTATTTTGTAAATTACATCGCCAAAGTCAAGGATCGTTAGGATAGTCAGTTTTACGAGGGTATGTTTGGCTGCATGAGTGAAGGATGCGTTGTTGCGAAATAGGAAGCCGATTCTAGATTTAATTTTGGATTGGAGATGCTTAATGTGACTCTGGAAGGACAGTTTACAGTCTAGCCAGACACCTAGGTATTTGTAGATGTCCACATATTCTAAGTCAGAACCGTCCAGAGTAGTGATGCTGGTCGGACGAGCGGGCAGGTGCTGATAGTGATCGGTTGAAAAGCATGCATTTAGTTTTACTTGCATTTAAGAGCAGTTGGAGGCCATGGAATGAGAGTTGTATGGCATTAAAGCTCGTCTGGAGTTTAGTTATCTAACACATTGCCCAAAGAAGGGCCAGAAGTATACAGAATGGTATCGTCTGCATAGAGATCAGAGAATCACCAGCAGCAAGAGCTACATCATTGATGTATACAGAGAAAA